>NC_053420.1:8502500-8775000 GCF_016859285.1 Xiphias gladius | reverse complement strand
AAATCATTTTCTTCTACTTTTCTTCCTCTAAACGGATTTTTTTTTTTTACTCTTTTGTGGTCCCCGTATTACTGAAACTAGCCACTTCAGTGAATGCGAGATGGTCTGTCCAACCAGCAGTAAACTGTAATATCAGAACAAGGAGCCGGCAAAATGCTTTCCAATGAGCATTAAAGGCTAGAACACTTTGAGCTTCTTATTCCTGGGTCGCTGCCTCTCTATTGTGCTACTTATGCGCACCGCGGGATGAAACAAATGAATGAAACGAATTTGTAACAATACTTTTTCTGAACAAGAGCTAAACTTTTGCTACAGTTGAGGTGAAAAGGAAATCCCTGTGAGGACCTCCTGTTGAGATAAACACAAAATCGAGAGGGACAGACCTGATAGGAGACACTGTGTTGTGGGTGATGCGTGTCAACTTTTTGAGCGCATCTGCTACGCAAATGAATAATGTAATTGTCTGACATAATTTGTCTATGATCATGAATTACCTTTTCCCCAAATGCTTGTCACAGCAGCCCCCACTTCATGGTGAACTATACTAAAATGTTCTTGAGCTGCAGCTCCTGGTCCCTGTGTAACCGTTACATAAGGAGTAAAATATTCATCAAGCTGCTCCGGACCACATCTGTATGCAGCTGAGTGCTGAGGAAACACTTTTCTGTAAACCTGCTAACTGCAACGGGGAGGCTGTTGCTGCTGGGTTCGAAGCGGTTTGCGTGCAAATGTGCATGATTGCTTTTGTGTATGCTTATGTCAAATGTTTATATACATGTTATGTGTTTGAGTGGTGCGATTGTGTATATGGTGTGAGTGCATGTTTGTGGCCGTACAAGCATACAGTAATGTACACGTCTACCTGCCTAAGAATCTGCCCATCTTCATCAGTATGCTGAGTTGGTACGCGTGCGCATGCATTGCCTCCATTTAAAGCAAACATTTATGTCTAGCCACAGTGCTAGTACACCTGGTTATCCCCTCTGCTCTCTGCATGCCAGACCATGCAGCAAATGTCTTGCTGGTGCAGGGCTGTAAAGTTAAAACCCCTCTGGGCCATCAGCAGGTCCATCTGGACCAGGAGGACCAGCTGGAATCTGGCTGACCTGCGGATCCCTGGGAAGCCATAACTCAAATCCCCACCTAAATGACCACACACCTCTCTCCATTAAAGGTTTACTGTTTAATCTATCTAAATGACCAGACTGCTTTACATCATGTCAGGAGCTTACACTCTTTTTTGATTGTTGTAATGACTGTTTTTCAATTAGAGTGGATGTTGATTGATTGGTGACTGCCTTGGGAAGTGTTTGATTTTCAATAGTGCGACCCACAAGCTCAAGTGATAGTAGCTGAAGATAAACTGGCAAAATCTCCCTATGTTGATCTGCACACCTGCCGTCTGACTGGAGCTGCTTTCTCAACCACTGGCTGTCTGAATGTAAGAAGGCGGGGGGGCGCGCACTAATGTATACATTGAGGATAAAGAGGAAGGAGATCAGAGAAATCCAAATTAAATATGCAAGGACAAAGTTTACGTGCATTAATGAAGAAAGAATGAGCACTGTACTAATGACGAAAGATTTGAGGCTTCCATGTGAGAGTGGGATCAAGAACGTACTACTTGAGCTGCTCATTACTGTGGCCCACACCAACTCTTACCTGTGTGAGCATTCATATACACATATTTTATATGCGTTACACAGAAAGAAATATGGAGATCGTGCACAGGGCTTTGCATGCTCGATTATGTGTTTATCAGCGGGTATATGCAACGCACACCCATTCATAGACGCAAGCATTAACTAAAGAAAAGACTCACATACATACAGTATGTTAGACCACATCAATGATGCACAAAACTTAAGCATTTGTGTGCTCTGTCACACTGGGTTCACTCAGAATAACGCTGGGGGCCTCAACAAGCAGCATACATCCCATGTGGTTTGTAAGACTCTGGAATCAGGGAGATTATCAAATCACACATAGACTGCAGGCTGTTGTGGAATATTAAATTAACTAATGCACTAAAAAAAGAATGAAAAACCAAATAAAATCTCAGTAAAATCTAGGGTTGTATCCAAATCAAACTTTTCCCAATCGACTCACCAATTTGGGCTGACATTTTACTCTATTTAGTGAGATGTTTCCTGCTTTTTGTTATCTAATATTCAACAATCAGTATACCTTACCTAAAATTATGACTAATGCTATAATGGTCATGCCTCCACCCAATTACACTACAGTGCAGCACACGTACAGACCAGCCACCCCACACTAAACTCCTACAGTACAACAGCCTACATGTGAGGTGTCGCATTTTGCCTTGAGACTCACATTTTATTGGCTTTACCTACATCTAACACAAACATCATCTGTGATGTGAAAACACCAGAATTCCACAATGAAATAAAAAGTGCGTCCTAATCATGGCTCGGTAATAAAATCCTATTGCACTGGAGAGCGTCTCTCCTGCATGGCGCTGGCATAGGTGGCAAAGCGTTGATCACACTAAATGGCAATAGAGGAAGCAGTGCCAGAGGCCGGTCTGGTTCAGTAGCAGTTTAGCATTTGGCACCAGAGCTGAAAGCATCGGAGAGGGTGAGCAAAAACAAGGGTGAAAAATGCAGGGCATGCACGGCGCTGCTCTGCCTTCAATTTCCATGTCCTGTTTCTACAATTAACCATTATTTACATTAATTACTCAGCCATTCATTTTTTCAATTAATTTATAGTCTATAAAGTGTCAAAAATTGTAGTGGACTGATTAATCGTAATGATGTTAGTGCTCCCCCTTGTGTCAATTTCGCTTTTCTAAAATAAAGATGCTTAGAACTTGCCAGCAATAGAGTGACGTTAATAGCCAGCTAGCAGAACTATTCTCAAGTGGGCAAAGCTAACAGCACATGCTCTCAGCTGAGGCAGATCTGCTATCGTAAACGATTATTGGATAGTTAACAGATACCCAACGATAGTTACAGTCGGTTGCTAACGGGCTAGAGATCGCCTCGATTCAACAAATGGGCTTATGTTAACAGGAGTCCGAAAGCTAGTGTTAAGGTTATCAACTTGCCAGCAACGTTTTGGGAAACGAACGTTATGGGCTTCTAGTTAACATAACGTTTCGGCACTTGTGTATTGTGTGTGTGTGTGTGTGTGTGTGTGTATGTTACAGTTTTGGGAAGGCAGTGAGTTGGTTTCGAGCCCTGTACTATAACTCTCATGCACCCTCCTTTATTACCATCCGCGATGGTGTGGCTGGCCTTGTTTTCTCGTTGTAAGTGTGTGTGTGTGTGTGTGTGTGTGTGTGTGTGTGTGTGTGTGTGTGTGTGTCATCATGGCATAATGTGGAGACACTTACTGTAACAGGAACTACCACAGAGGCGGTACTGAGTGCTTTAGTAGGTATGTGTCTGTAGACAAATTTTGTCACTATAACAAGATCCCAACCATGCATGATTACAGTCACAAAACTTTACAGATCAAAATGAAGGCCGAGTTCGAAGATTGGTGTGGTCCAACCCATGAGAACTGAGTACTCATGTTTAAATTTTAATAAGAACTACAGCGTACTCGTGCAACTAGAGACCACCTTACGTTCTCACCAGCCGCGACGCCCGTCAACATGTTGGCGTTCTGACCCATGAATGCTCAGTACTGCCATCTTCAAAATGGGTGTAATCTTGCACAGTTGTGACGCTATCAAGGTGACAGAAATCTGTCCCCACACACACACACACACACACATACACACACACACACACAAAATGGATAGTTGGTGTGTCCAGGACCACATTTTGCTATGATGACACGCACAAATTCATGTCCAAATGCTGGAAGGCATCGCGGCTGCTGTGATCCCAAAATTTTGTTTTTTGATCACCTGAGAGAGAACGTCTCTCTCTCTGTGTTTATTTGCAGACTATGTGCAATTGTCAGTAGATCCTTCTCGCGATAGCAAATATGAACAGGTATGGGAGAGGTAGAGAGTGGGGAGATTGTCCACTAGTTAACCAACAGCGGATGGCGTCATTCTCTCGGACGGATAAAAAAATAAAAATAAAAAATGCTAAAAAATGGGTCATCAAATATAATTTAGCGGCCGTGATTGTCTATGTGCAGAAAACACTGGATAAGCTGTAATGTTTGGAAATTTTTTCTTGAAAAATGACTCTTAATTGAATATTTAAGTAGTCGGAGATTATATTTCTGTTGATCAAGTAAACGATTAATCAACCAACTCGTCTGTATTGCCATTATGTTTATGTTTACAGAATTTTGAGAACTTTGTAGCCTGCTACACCGTTTACCTGTGTTGCTCTGTGTATAATGATGTAGTGACAAAAATAAATAAATAAGGCAGAGGCTTTTACAAGATGAAGTTCTTATCTGCGGCTCCTCAGCTGAGGATTCGAATCATCAACGTTTAGTGGGCAGCCCTATCCAAATTCAGCCAGTAGTCTTTAAGCCCAGGATAATGACAGTAAACACCTGCCTTGGTGAGGAGAGACTGAACCAGCTGCAGGGATAGTTTTGTGACCCAGCCACAATCTCACCTCGCAGTACTTTTAAGCAAGCAGGAGGGAATATTGTTTGAATCAGACATGAATTTTCATGCGAGATCAAGGTGAAGGAAAACTTTGGAGTCCGGATTATAAACAGCTTTTTAACACAGAGGATTTGAAATACATTTTGAAGCTGGTTTTGAAGTCTGAGTGTTATCTGAGGAAGGCTCCGTCATTCTAATTACCAAAGTACTTGAAAAAAAAAAAAAAGCCACTACCTCACCAGGTCCCGCTGAAAGTGATTTGAGTTATATCTATGTTAAAATATGTAATTGCCCATGAAACAATTTCAAAAGTCAAAGAAAGGTGTATTATTTAGCAGTGAACCAAGCAGTAAATAGCAATCAAACTTCAATAATGTAGAAAGAGCTATTATGCGTGCCATGGGTAGAAAATAAAATGTGTGTTAAATAATTCATCAAATGTCTAAATATCCATGAACAGAACATATTTTTCCATAGTGTAAGCAGATGTAAACAGCACAGTGATTGGAAAAAAGGCTATGGGGTAAAAATGAAATCAAGCAGTATCCTATTAATCACATCTGTACTGTGACAGGCAATACCTCTCACTGCTTAGCAACCAACTCCTCCTGGGCAATAGTCAGAGTGATGAGATTTACCAAGGGATCTCCTTTCATAAAGTTATGAAAGTGTCCATAGTGTGGCAGCAGATATTTTACACATACCGTTCTCTCACACTGTTCAGCAGCTCATGTTGTGTATCAGCCGGTGTTATTAATTATTCAAACAAATGTATAAGAGGATCAATAAAGCAAAAATCCCAGCAAATCTTAGTTTTCATTTTCATACAGTATTCAAAAGCAAGCAAAGCTCCTGTTGTTTGTTCTGTGCATTTCGTATATTCTAAGAAGTGGAAAATCAAACCAAACAAGGTAACTGTGCCAATGCCTTACCTTAAACAGGCGTAGTATGTTGGCCACCATGATGGACACGGAGCTGGAGGATGCTCCAATGACCCCCACCACCCTTTCAGGTTTGGTGATGATAGGCGCTCCCCCGCCCAGACACTTGACATCTGTCCCATCCTTCTCGATCAGGGCCTGCACGAAGGTGAGTGACTGCTCCAAGGCGTGAGTGTCCCTGGAACAGGTGTCCAGGATACGTGCTCCCAGTGTGATGTTTGGGAGCAGATTATTGTCATTATTGATGCGGTCAAGGGCGAAGAGCATGGCCTCCAGTCTGTGTATGCCCTTCTCCTTCTTCAGCTCCCCACACGGCTTGCCATCGTGGCCCCTGGCATGTACTGGGAAGAGCCCACCTAAGGAGATATCCCCGTCTATGCGGATGGAGTTCAAATGTGTGTGTCCTGGCCCTTTGGGTTTGGCCGCCTGAGCGGCCTGGAGGGAGCTGTAGAGAAGCAGCAGCAGCAACAGCAGCAGCAGAAACAGGCTGTTTTGTTGACAGCCGGTCCGATCTGGTCTAAATGCCGGGGGTTGAAGCATGACCACGGCCTGAGCACACATGCAACACCGTACAACCAAACCCAGCGATCAGAAAACAGCAGGAGCCAGGTATTATTTTATGATGGCCAGAGGGTTAATTGCAATACCTCTTGAAGCAGTTGGCACAGAAAAGGCTTCCTCTCATGTCTCTCCTCTCTCCCAGGCATTCAAATAATGCAGAATATGAGCTTGGCTCTTTCACAGGATGTAATCCTGTTCTCTTCTCCTCTTTCACTCCCTCACTCCATCATCTGACTACAGTGGTGGGCAGATGCTCTTGTGTCTACTGTTATTTAGTGACTTGCCTATGGAGATTCTTCACTTGGGGCATTAGGAAGAACAAAGGTGAACGATAAGCTTTTTCTCTCTGTCTCTCCCTCCCTCTCTCTGTGTGTCTTCCCTCTCCACCTCAATCAGAAGTTTTTAATCTCCCCTGTTCCCCTGGGCAGGGATTTAGTGTATGTCAGAGTCCTCAGGCCTGCTTTGGTCCACAGGCTTCAGAGAGAATTCCTGAAAGATGAAAAAGAGAGGAGAAGTGAGACAGTGGACAGAAAACAGAAAAAAGGCAAATGGATTTGTATTGGTATGAGTATTGCAATAGCTCTTTTTTTTTTTTTTTTGCTTAACCTTTTTACTGCAGCATTATGTGGAATGAAGAGACAGTTCTGCTTCCAAACTAATTTCTCTCTCTTTCTATGTCTACCACTTTGAATTCAAAAGGTTTCTGTGGACTCTCAAGGCACAGTTACATCCCACGTGCTTCATTTTCACCTACCATCCTTGTCGGCGGACGCGCTAAGCCTCCATCACAATATTTCGACTATTACACATCCTATTTTTGCTGTTGATTTTTCGTCAAAACTGACCACTTGAAAAAATGCTGGCTGTTCCAGCAACAATACTGTGCTGGCGGCAATGGAGGTGGTAGTAGTTTGCTCTTCTGTCTGGTACTTTGCTACAAAATTATTATTTTCCAGAAAATGTATCACTGTTGGTGCCACATTACATACTTCTTCAAAGCCTGTCAAATCATTCGAAACATTAAGGGGTTTAAAGGGAAGTTCAAAAGGACTGAATGAGCTACTGATAAAGCTGATATCCATTTGTGCCACCTGGACCACTCCAACATTACCTGGGTATTTCTTCTTACTACAGGCAAAATCAATTACATGTATTATAATGGAATTCATATGTGGGTCTCAGTATCTTAGGCATGTCTAAGTCTGTGACTTGCAGCGTATAAAAGTACCACAAACCTTTGGGGGTAAGGTCTGAGAAATGAGTTTCGAAATTGTAATTATGCTATTACAGATGAAGAGCAGCTTTTATATCCAAAGTAGGCAAGAAGAAAAGTATCCACCTTAAGAAATCACTGCATTAAGCAAGCCGAAGCCTGATTCTAAGCAGCCATTAACACAGCAGGGGATACTGTACATTTTCGTACGTTTCATTTTTCAAACACGACTGAAATATCATCCAATCCCTGCTGCCTGTGATTTCACCCATGAAGGGACAGAAATATTTTATACATACTGAGCACGTATAGAAACAGAGCTTCAATACTTTGATAACCTAAAGTCTAAAACCTCATTTTCAGCTCCCTGATAGAAGTTGTACATAGGTTAATCTGTTTTGATGCGGTTCGGTTTATTGTTTCACTGTTGTGAGGGTTATTAGATGCAGGTTCTGTACAGATTGAAGTGTTGTAAACAAGCTCGCCAGGTACATAACGCAGATTTAAAGATGGATTTTGAGATTCTTAGCTCCATACTATGAAGCACATCAAAAACTCATCATTCCCACCATTCTCTTTTTTTTCCTTCCTCTGACGCACACGCAAGCACACGCACGCACACCTGCCAGATAGACTCACAAAATATGCCACTACAAACTATCTTGTATGTACATATCTACAACCTGATCATTCCTGAAGCTGTAATAGGCTCTGAAGGAACAATCTACCAGCACAGAGCCACAGAATAGGGCTGTAGACATTGGTTTTCCGGCGAACTGGGTTGAAGCCTTGGATCGGCAACAGCTGAGATTCATTGAGAGCATATTGAAAGTGACAAGGTCCTTTGAATACACCCAAGTATCTCCTACTCAGTGAGAAGTAATTTTTCAGAGTTGATTCACTGCAGGTCCGCTTTAACTGCTGCAGAGCAGATGACAACTGGAGAGCCAGCCAACTCACCTTACCCCCTGTAACCAAATACAGACCATGCGCGAGCATATCTAACATCAGGGCAAACGCTGAGGCGAAGGCGGTGGAGCTGCTGCTGCTAACATATCGTGGTATAGATAGGCAAAAGGAAAAAGGAAAAAAAAAAATAATACAGCTGTAAGCACTGAAGAGTTCAAATAAGAAACAGTTCTGAAAGACTGGAGATTTCAAGACAGATATTATCAAACTTTATGTTTGTACGAAGTAGAGCTTTTGGGGAGTGAAAAACAGCAAGCCAATCTGAATGAGTATCTTGCGTGCAACTGACAGAAAAACGATCTTACACCTCTCAAGATTACATCAAGCACTATCAAATTAATCATCTTGTTTTGTCTTGTTCCAGATGAATATCTTAAAGTGTTTTCTTCTTTGACCAGGATGTAGATAATTCCTTCTGTAATTTGAAAGATCTCAGTGCATTCAGGGTGGGCTGCCTATATCCTGTGAATAAATCATTTCAGAAACTACCATTACTCTGTTGAAACCTATGAATCCACTTTTAATCAAGCACCGGGGTTAGGGCACGCCACCTTTCAGAGTTCCATTCAACATGACATAATGATGTAGTAACTGAATCCAAAGTGCAGTATTAGCATACTCAGTGAAATCAGATTTTCACATTATCACTGTTTTCGGTGTATAGGTTATTTCCAGAACTCTGCTGTAAAATACTGTATGTAACAGATTCAATGCTGAGTCTCATTAAACAATTTTCAAGCCTGACACAATGTAGGTCTACAGCAGTTTTGGTTTGCTTTTGAATCACTGCGATGAACACAGTGCTCACAAAGAAAACAAGGGCACCAAATGAGAAGACAAAATGTTTGTGTATTTACAAATCAGCCTATGATGGCGTACCTCAATAAACATGTACAACAGAAACTTGAGAAAAGCAAAATGTCAGACAGCTGCAGTGATTACTGGAGATTTGTATCAGGAGAACAACCTTTACTCAGGTGCAAAGGCATATTTCAGAATACACTATGTGTTCATTTCTAAAGGCCACACAATAAACTTCAGGCAAATAAGTGGGTAGTTACATGGCCTTGCAAGCAACAGCAGCACTTGGATCTACAGGAAATCCTTAATTCACCAAAACCTGTTTACAATAATGTTTTTTAAACAATCTAAAGACATCCTGTGTTTACTTTCTGCACATTAAAGTTGTCTGTTTTGGTAACGTTATTAGATAAGAGTCAACTTAATGAGGGTTCTTGACTGAAATTCTATCAAATAAAATTATGATTATGAATGTGCACAGGAAGACCTAGCGTGGGTGTTGTTTTACATTGTACCCAGTTTCGCTTCGCCTACACATCTGTCACCATGACTTGTTTTCAAAATGCACAGACAATTTTGATATTTAGGAAGTATTGCAACAGTCTGTGGATAACTGAAGGGGGTCTACAGACGGTTTGTGCTTTAACAGAACATGAAGAGCAAAGTCATTGGGGAAGATGTGAACCAGAAAGATCTGCAAACAAAAATACTGCAGACTCAGGTTGCTTAGAGTAACAATGCTACAAACAGAAACTCTTTTCACTGAGAAATCTGCATCCCTTCCAATCACCTTAACTCGCCTGTCCTTACTAATGTACTTTCCTTGAAAAAAAACTTTAAATGTGTTTTCTTTGAAGCTGATGAATGCGTTCAGCAGACCGGCCGCTCCACCTTTAGACCTCCTCGTATGTTTTTAATCACTACAAATTAGAAATTTCACGGCTGTAGCCCAAGTATCAGTACTGCAATAGGAACATTATAATTACAAACAAGGATAAATCTGAAATATATGTATATTTATTTTCAGCAAATTATTCCCCTCTTCATGTTCTAAGACTTGAGCAGCTGCTGGATGGCGAAGCCAGCCAGGGAAACTTTTAGAGATGCTGTAGGTCTCCTCTCATAGATGGGCAGGACGAGCTCTCTAATTGACACTCCAGCATGTTGGTGCTGCACAGCAGATCAATAGGAAGGTAGAGGAAGACTGCCCTGAGGAACGTGAATTGAGAGAGCAGGGCTAAGCAGCATACGAGGACTGGAAAGCTTAGGAGGCCACCACTATGTTTCTACTGAAAGAATAAAATTAAGGAAATGAGCCCTAAAAAGGATGCATCAGTAAGGTCAATCAAACTTGCAATAATGCTCTCTGTTCACATTAGTGAGTGATCTGGCAGTAATACCTTACTTTTTGAGCAAAAAACCAGAACACTGGAATAAAACTTGCAATGCAAAAAAAACGTGCAATACACTAAACCGAGCTTGCCATCTGTCACTGATCTGCTTTTCATCCCCTCAACCCAACTCCCCCGATCCTGAACAAATCTGTCTCTGTTCTCATGGAGAACATTGGATGTTTAGTTTTACAAGCAGTTCTATTATATTGTTTCTGCTCTGCAATTTCAGTATCATATTGTGCAGCATTATGCTGCATTCCTGTACCAATCTCTAACCAGCCTCTACAGTTATAAACTACAGTTATAGTCTGGTATAAATAGTAAATTCTTAAGGGGTGAATGTTTATTTTCATTATCGATTAATCTGCTTTTTATTTCCTCTTTAATTAAATTAATGGTCTTGTGTATAAAATGTTAGAAAATAGGTCCAAAATAATGTCTTCAAATGTTTTGTTTTGCCTGCCGAACAGTCCAAAACCAATGGATGTTCAGTTTATCAGTGCAAGGACCATTATAATCATATCATATGCAAATTTCCACCACTGCACAGTTGCTACTCAAGTATGTGCATAACTTTGACAGAGTGAATCTTGAGGCCTTCATACGCCTCCATGCATCACTACAGAAAAGGTCTTGATGAATGGAGCCTTTTTTTTTGCCAACTGTCACACTACACATTTAAGACAAAGAGCTATCTTGATACCAGTCTGTGTTATATTTCACAACAGAAAGAAGCCTCCACTCACTGCGATCTGCGCAGCCTGAATGTGGGGTTTCTTCTCTCTTTATGCTCCAACGTTTTTTTAAAGCTGCAGCACCTCAGCCAACCCTTGCAGCCGCTGAGCGTAGTTTCTCTCCATTTTTGAATGCCCACAATAATAACTGACCACAGTTGTCAGAGTAAACAGCTGGGAAAGAGGAAACCACCTCTCAAAGCAGAGCTGGCTGAAGTGCACACTGTAATAAAGTGAACCAAATTATAGAAAATAACAGCTAAAGCTTTCAGGACAGTTATCGTATTAGCTGACCACATACTTTAGTTTGCTCCAATTATGACACTTGTTTGGTTCATTGCGCTTACATACTACAACCTTCAGCATTTTGCTAACTGGGAGGGGGTGTAAATGCTGTTCTGCGGTACAATTAATCACTATCAATTTCCACAGGACCTCTTCATACATCTTTTACTCAGTATGATCATCTGAGGGAAATCTGCAGGAATGAACATTTCTCCTGTTAATATTATTATAAATTCAATACAGATGAAAATTAATTATTTTTAGATTCTGAAATGAATTTACTAGTTAAGCTAGTAAACTGCAAGTGGTAATTGTGGTAAAGGTGTAACTTGTTACTTGTTTCTTTCCTAGTTCTATGTGTCTCGACATTCTGTACAACATATTTAAGGGGTGGAGAGTTGCCATTAATGATCATTTTCATTATTGATTCATCTGCTGCTGCTATTTTTCAAGTAATCGATGATTGTTTAGTCTATCAAATATCAGAAAACTGTGATGAACAATGTCAGAATTTTCCAGAAACCCCCGGTGACTCTTCAGATTGGTGGGTTTTTCCGACCAGCAGTCCAAACCCAAAGGTCTTCAATTTACAATGATTTAAAAACTGACAAAAAAAAGAAAATCTACATATTGGTGAAGCTGAAACCACAGAACGGTTGGAGTTTTTAACTGATAGGTGATACAAATCCATGCTGGCTAATTTTCTGTTGATCAACTAATCCATTAATCAACTAATCATTTCGGAGTGTGAAAAAGTAATTTAAGAAATAACTAAGTGATCATATGTGAATACTTCAAAAATATATTGATAAACAGTTTAATAACCGCGTTCATTCAAACTGACGGGATCATGTCCAGTATGATGTATGGATTTTGCACATCACTGCCAGAGGACTGAGATGGGAAAAACATTTTTACACAAAATAAATTGATTGAAATGATCCTAATCTCTTTCCCTTGACATCTAACTATTTTTATCACTGTTAGATACAAAGAGAGAGGGGAGCGAGGAGCTTGATTGTTGTTACTCTGGGGCACATTAATTACAGAAACAGCAAAAATGCAGTTGACAGTTGTGATTTATTCAGAACCCTGAGATATGTGGTAAATCTTGCTAAGACATGATATTATGCAATAGCTGACTGTGCCAGTTTGATTTCCCTGCCCTGAGAACCCTGAGGAAACACGGGTGCAATTTATCTCTTGACAACCACGGCAGAGAGCCGCTCCATTACTGTGCTAGCTAGGGAAATTTTAGGACATGCAAACAAGACTTATTAACACGCGGCCAGAGCTGTGCTTGTACAACACAGTGAATGGAATGTGTTGTTTTGAAGATACCGTAAGTGGTTTTGTTTACTTGCACTGGGGGCTTTGATTTGCTGGCTAATGGAGGGCTAAGATCACTGAGCGGCAGCTAGCAGGAGATAGATGGACTGAAATGTGAGAACGAGCCCTGATTCTTCTGCCCTGGGAGAGTGGAGAGAGGAATCTCATGCTGCTTAAAAAGGACGAGGAGGCTATGAGGGGAAACCAACGGGGAGTCAGAAGAGTATATTAAAAATTGTTGACTTCCCGTTCACTGACTGACTGATTCAATGACTATGATCTTGCTGTAACGATGAAAAACACACCCCCACATTCCTCAGTTCCTACCCTTCTTCTTTACAGAGTCAACCTACACTCTTGTTTAGGCTTTCCTTTTGGGGAAAAAAAAAAAGCACCAATACTACTTGGTATTCATCACTGCTACTAGGCTTCCTCCCTACAAAGCTTTCAATTTCTACCTATCATCACATGCACACCTTGGGGCCTGGACTGAATGTGACTCTGAGGGGAATCTTGAATCTACAGGTTAAAATGTATCCAAACGTCCCGGTCTCTCAAAGCCTCTGGCACTTAAGGCTGCGCTCTCTCTCCCTCTCTCACTCACTCTCGCCTGGTTAATGGTCCAGTGAAAAGATGGCATGAGGTGAACCATCTCCAGCCTCCTGTTGACTCTAAGTGGTGCCTTGTAATGATGCCTAGGATACTTCATCTTGTGAGTCAAATACACTTTTTTTTTTTTCTAAAACTCTTCTTTTTAGAATACAAACTTAAAACAGCTCAATATGTACATAGATGTAACGTGAAGACAGACTACATCACAGGCCATCACTGTGTAGCGTGTCCCAGAAAGTGTCTGTGTATAAGGGGGGGGGGTCCCACCGTTGCGCAGAAGGCTGCCACTTCTCAGACAGATTGATTGATTTACTGTGTCTGTTGAGCGAGACCTGCCTGCCTGTCAGGATTAAGGAATTTATGTCTTATCAAACCTGCGCCCCTGAGAGACCTATTTCCAACAAAATCACTTGGAGCTGCAACATATGGAAAACTAGGGCAGATCAGCAAGAACAAGTGGTTTTAGAAGTATAGTCTGTGTTTGTTAGATTGTTCAAGATAACGGGAACAACACCGTGTACAGTTGCGCAAACATCAAGTGCCTGAGTGAAAGCTGCGGTCCGAGGTCAAGTCTCTATCTTGCCTCAGATGTGCTTACTTAAGCTGAATCCTATCAAATCTCTTATCAAAACACTTCACATAAATTGTTGGAGGAAGAGAAAAGTGCAGGTCTTCTAAGACCGGAGACATCGCCTGCATCACCTTCACGAAACTGCACATACACTTTTAATTTCCTGCAACTAATACAAACAGGCATAAGACCCCCAAACTCTGGGAAGTAAATCCAGAACCAGAAGGCCTCCCTTCTGACTGAGTACAACTTTGTCAAAATCTTCATCCACAGGAAGGAACTTTTTTACTGCAGTGTATCTGAGAGAAGATACAGAATGTCCTGATTGTGTGAAAATTCAAGTGTCTGCACCTAACACTTTGAGAGACAACAGGGGACAAGCCAAAAAAAAAAAAACATCTCCTCATATTCCCACACACTTCTTTTAGAAAAAAATAAAATAAAGTAAAAACCAAAACAACAAGACAACAGACTTTCACTAGACTGTCATTCGGTAACACAGCAAAAAAAATTGGTATGTTGGAAAAAATAAAAAAAACTAAAATGTGTTAAAATCTAGCTTTAGTCCAACTTCAAGAGTGTACCTCCTTGGAAACCTCCTGGTTTTTAACCCAGGAGGACATTTAAATTTAGATTTAGATTTATGTTCAAGTCTGAGACCAACCTCCCCTTCACTTCAATGGGAAAGTGGTCTCAGACTTTTTGGACCCCACTGTGTACAGATACAAGACTTACTAGCTTCTCAAAACACAAAGCTATACAGCAGCCTGCCGTATATATCATCAGAATATAGGTCAAGAATAGAGCTGTGCAAACTAGTCAATTAATCAAGTAGGCAATTGATATGCAGCTATTTTGATAATTAGTAATTTAAGTCATTTTTAAGAAAATAAATGTCAAAAATACATCTGTCCAACCTTCTAAAATGTGAACATTTGTTAGTTCTTACAGAACTCTCTGTGATATTTAAATATCTGAGCATTGCACAAATGGCAGTTTTAATGTGTAAACTAAAATGTGAACATTTGTTAGTTCTTACAGAACTCTCTGTGATATTTAAATATCTGAGCATTGCACAAATGGCAGTTTTAATGTGTAAACTTGAAAATTAATCGGCAAATATTCTGATTATTGATGAATTGTTTCAGTCATTTTTTTAAGAAAAAAAAAGGTAAAACATTTGCTGGTTTAAGGTTCTTAAGTATGAAGATTTTATGCTTCTCTTTGTCATATATGATAGTAAACTGAATGTATTTGGGTTTTGGAAATTTGAAGATTTCCACCTGGGATGTGATAAATTATATACAATTTTACGTGTCTTAGACAAAACGATTGATGGACTAATCAAGAAAATAATCAACAGATTAATCAGTGATGAAAAATAATCGTTAATTCCAGCCCTGGTAAAATACAACAAACCACGCACAACATTCATTCACGGGTTTCATTTAGACGACGGTGCCATGGCGGGTTGTCCTGCTATCGATAAAGCCGACGAGCAAACGGAGAAGACAGATGAGCGGTTTCACTCACCTACTGTTTGAAGATGGAGACCGTTGTTCTTTGTAGCGGCAAAGTGTTTTGAATAGTCTCATACTTTCCCACTCACTGCACTTCAGTTCTTCTGAAACAGGGGACTCCATTAATACTTTAACTGATTTTGAGTGGCCAGGACCCTACTGTTCACCTGTTTGCTCCTCTTCTGCTGTTACCCCGTCGTCCCAGGTCCAGTTCCGGAGAGGAGATACGTCTCCCTTCAGGTGTAATTTTTTTGGTGAGTAGTAATTTTGGAAAGTATAATTTGATAAAAAAATAAAAATAACTAAATAAAAGTCTCCAGCTCTCTACCTACAGCTGCTGCCAGCTAACACACGGTGGCTAATAACCGATTTTAGCTAAAACTTCGGTTCGCTGTTGCCAGATTTGAGTGACAACACGTTGCCCAATCACAGCCTAGAACCCGCCCATTCTCCGCCATAGCAACAGATTTTTTTATTTATTTTTATTATTTTAAACGTACAAAAGTTTTTCGGACATTTAAACATTAAATGTCTTCACCGACACGAACGGTTTTAGCTCAACTTTTAGAAGAAATGTGGCGCATAATGTTGCCATGTATTCCTCGAGTTACATTGTATGACTTCAACTAACCTTAGCCTATAATTCACTGTGTTTAGGAAAATAAAAGTACGCCAATTAACGGTTCCTGATTGCTTTCTGACATTGGATGTACTGACAAACTACCAGTGAATTACTTTGAAACTGTAGAAAACGTAAAAACGTGATGATTCTCAGGCAGGTTCTGCAGTAAGACTTGTCTCTTTTTTTCTGGTTTCTGAGTGGGTTTCTGGCCTTTTATTCACAATAGACCTCATGGATAATGATACCCCTCGGAGAGTGTAAGTCACACTGAATCTAAAAATCTGTGTATAATGTCCGTGTGTTCAGATTTGACTAAGTTACGACACGATTTTTGTCACAAATTGCGGCAGTAGGGCGCTAAAGGTTTTAAGCGGCCTGCCTTAATTGCCTGCACGAGCTGTGTGTTTTCCACTGCCTTGCCAATTTTCCATTTGTTGGTTCAGATGACAATGAGGCTGGTTTAACTGTTTTTTGGCTTCCTTTCCCTCTGAATATAAAATTGACAGGCAATGAACACACTTTTCGTCTAGAAATCGCCGTTTCACCAGAAAGCAAAATTCAATGAAATTGGAGAAAGAGGATTACAATTTAATATATTTTAATGAAAATAATAGCTTGAATAACATCGCTTACAAAGTAGTTATATGCCTCTAGATAAATTCTGATTGTGATGCCCTTGATAATAGACAGTTAACTGGCGATTTAGCCAGCACTGGGAAAACACATCTTACACTTTATAAAACAGTCTTTTTGGAAAGTCAGTTTAATTGCAGTCAGGTTTTTTTTTAAAACCCACCATTTGACTTATCGTGCTTTCGGTTGGCTAGAACTGCTACTCCAAATGAATGCTAATGTTGATTTGTCCTATGTCTAGAGCTGAAGCAATTTGTCTGTGTATCGATTTGTTGACTGACGATTACCTCGTTTGATAATCGTTTCAGTCCCTTTTGCAGCAGAAAATGCTAAACATTCTCAGATTACATGTTTTCCCAATTTGAGGATTTACTGCTTGCATTAATTTACATCATTGTAGACTGAATGAATTTGGGTTTTAAAGTTTTAGTTGGATAAAACAAGGAATGTGAAAACATCACCTTGAATTCTAAGAAAGTACTAATGGTCATCGCTTACCATTTTCTGACATTTTATAGACATATAGACCATATCAGTTTATAAACTGATTAATCGACTCGTTGAAAAAATAATCAGCAGATTAATCACTAATGAAAATAATCGTTAGTTGCAGCCCTACTCATGATTGCTGGAAGTTGGAGTAACAATAACAACTTTATAAGCTTTTGAATGTGGTGGTGGCTGTGTATCTGTCAGCTTGTTTCGATGTATTTCATGTAAACGTTCTCTAGATGTAATGACTTTAGTGGTGAAATCACCCTGAAAAGACGATCCTGAATGTGCTGTTGCCACTGAACTGAAAACAAGTACTGATCAAGTCTGTAATGACGGTCTGTAATCCCACCAGAGAAATTTGGACAAACTTCAAAAAAGGATTTTAAAATTTCAACTATGACAGAAAAGAAATGAGGATAGTTCAATTTTTTTTTTTTTTTTTTTACACATGCTCCGACTAGAATTCATCACCACAGTCCCATTCATGCGAGGCGGCACCATCATCTGTATCAGACCATCTATTGACCAATACTTCATCCCTTTGCATTGCTGTATTTTTGAAATCAGATGCTCATTTTTAACCTGTAGTGACAGTGGAAATGTTTATATCTTTGTGTGTAGGACGGAGCATTTTCTTGCAACAGCCGGAGCTGGATCTATAGGCATGGATCTACAGAGGGACTTAATTTAATCATGCATGCGGGGAATCTTTATGAATAATTGACTAAATTATACTGCCCGCTCATGAGTGTGACCACCTGTTCCTCAACCTCTGCTCCAGTAAAAATTGTTTTTCATTGAGAAAATCGATGGGGATTTCATTTTTGTGTTTTTCAAGAACACAGGTCTCACTCTTCAAACTCTTGTGTGGATCAAAGACAAACACGGTCAGACGTCCAAGCTAGCGCTCTGTGACCCCAAGGTCCTTTGAGAGCTGCAGCAGATGTTGACAGCAGAAGGACTTTTTCCAAAGCTGCAGGTGGGCACGGGCACTCACCATGTAATGCAGGGCCAGCATGTAGCCTGGATAGCCGTCTGTTTACCAGCTTTGTCTCTCCACATGTGTAGCTAAATGGTTACTGGCAACAGAGTCTAAGTCACTGATGATGTCTTTGTTACAGGGAAACAGCGATGGGAGTCTCAGGCAGGGCTTGTCAATAAGGTCTTAGAAATTTTCTGATGAAATGTGACAGGAACTCACCCTGAGCTCAATTCTAGCGTAGTAAAAAATGGATTGTGAGAGTTGGGGGTTGCAGCAGAAAATCCTGCTTGAAAAAAAGACCCACAAAGGCCTCTAGTGCAGACCACTGATGTCAGACTATGACATAATGGGTTTTGCAAGGACAGGTGACTGGATAAGAGGATTGTTTTGGTTGAATGGGGCTTAACAAATCTTTGCCAGAGGGCCCTGGTACATTGTGCGATAACAGCAATCTTACAGGTTATTTGCATGTTGCACTGTTCGAGATGGATCTAATAGAACCTAGGTTGCAATTTCTGTCAGATTGTACAATATCAGTGCCTCTAACAGTTAATATATATATACATAAATACACGCCTGCGTGGTATCTACAGATACTTTATCTATGACCGCAGTCAGCAAATGTATTCAGTTTGATTTCATGCCCTATTCCAATCTGTTTTGTTAGTAGATTTGGGCCTTAGCAGCAGTCATGTTGTGAGACTTTGGTCCTAAGTTTCCAACACTGTCAGGATTTTTAGTCGCCAAAGCTCCAAAGTCGCCGACCCCACATGTCTCACAGTGTGATCCACGACCCCCACTTTGGATTGGCAACCACAGATTTCAACCCATTTCTCTTATAACAGTCAGTTTTCCTCTGTGACCATCCAAAAATTACACAGTACATATGGGTCTTAAGTTAGAATCTGTTCAAAAATGTAACCGGTTATCAGAACTCAACCCTGGTAAAACTGTACATAAGGGATAGAGTAATACTGTTGTGAGTATCGATGGAGATTATCCTGACAAACAGGACATTAGGAGGCCAACCTAACCTAACATTTGCATCTTCTGGGAGAAGAGACGGGGCCAAGAAAAAAACAAAAAAAAAACAAATACCAGAAATCCCCAACATATCAGCCTACAAGTGAGCATAACTCACATGTCTTTACTCCACAGCCCATCGCAGGTCTTCACAAGTGTGTAATTTCTATGTGACACTTTGGAAGACAGCACAACAATGCAATCTCAAATGAGATTATCTGAATGAAAAAGAAAGGGACATTGTTAGAGGAGAAAGATGTCTCTTCCAGAGAATAATACTGCCTCTCTGTCTGCATTCATGTCGCAATTCAAACATCATGCCATGCCTTCACAAGTTTCCCTGAACACTGTAACAAGTCTTCAGGGGCAGTAGACAAGGATGTCACTGACATTTTTATAGAGTTGGAACCTTGACTGCTAATGAGATTTTTTTTTTCTACCAGTAGCAAATGTAACAAGTCATTTCCTGTACAAAAATCACTTCTTCAAAAAAAAAAAAAAACAGCATGGTAGTATTTCTGATTAAGACTTGCTTTGTGTTCTTATTGTGCACAACTAAATGGACTGCCATTAATTCTCCATTTAGTCCTTTTTTTTTTTTATTATTATTATTTTTGTTTCTTGCAGTATTGTGGAACGTAGCTCATTTGTGACATTGTTTTGCTTTACATTGTGCAGCCTTTAGACTGCCCGTGTGAAACATTTCAAATCATGTCTCTTTTTACTTAAAACATCTTCGGTTAATGGGCATTCTTTTGATGGTGCTCACAGCCTCACACCACAGCAGTGTGTGGACACTGACCGCTTAATCAGGTACTAATTAACTGACACAACCTTAGAAACTAACTCATGATTACTTTTCTTTCCAAATTCATAGCCCATTATGTCTAACAGATATACATTCGGAAATCCATTTGGAAGATGGTACTATTTTTTCAGTAGCTGAGGTAATAACTAAGCAAAGAAATGACTGTCAAGAAATCAATTTAATTTTAAAAAGTTAATGGCACTTATTAAACTGCCATCCAATTTGCTGTGATGAGTGTAGGCGTTTAGCTATACAAGCACATCTACTCCAACCCCGCATCCACATGCAAAACAGTAATGCTCATTGTCATGACCAGCTCGTTCAGGCCACAACAACTAAAGGTGCTCCACACGGTGAGCCTTAATTAAGTAAAAATTTTAATTCAGTAAATTATAAGAAACTCAACTTTATAGGGTGTGAAGTTAGTTGTCAGTGTGTGGTGGCGGTGAGGGATGCATTGAGAGCCATGTGTGTGTGAAACTCGTGTTGTACGGTGCGAAAACAAAGGAAAAACAACTCAACCAAAACCACAGGGTGCCAGGTGACTGGCTGCAGAGGGAGAGAGAGAGAAACCCTGAGAAAATCTGGGGGCACATTCAATGACAAAACGGTGTGCACCGTTTTGCTATGGTTTCCAGGTTGAACAACGTTTCCTCGAAATGGTGTGAAACGGTGTGCAACGAGCTTTGTGGTGCGTTTTGTCTCGCTTGGTGGGTGTGTCATAGGCATTACCCAATCACCAGTGTACACAAACCCTACCTTATTTAAAAGGCCGCCATTAGTTCCAGGGCTTGCGTAACACAACAGGGTGTTCAACGCACCACCATTTCCGTTTGAATAAATGTCTTCCTACATTTTGTCATGTGTATACATATACACATACATATAAAATAGATAGATAGAGTATATACACCATTCAGACAAAAAATTAAAACCGGTCACTGGTTTTAATTGTTGTGACTCATCGATGTAAATAACAGTCTGGGCAGTGAGGTGGCTGACTCATTATATTTAGTCCACAGCAGGCCCGAGCCTATAGACAAAACATAAAACTTACCCCCAAGCTTCTTTGGTGGCTTTTTTTTTTTTTTTTTTTTTTTGGTCAACATCTTCTCCTTTTTAACTGATATTTATAAGCTGCTTGGCTCTTTCAACAGTCCCTGTAAATACACTTTACAATCAACTGAACACATCTGCCATCGTCTAAACTAGAGAAGGGCATATTTGATCCAAAATACAATGTAACCTTAAGTTGTTAACGTCTGTATGACAATATTAAATCTTAGTTTGAGCTGTACGAGTAAAGGTTTGTACGGGTAGTCGCATGGAACTTACATTGGAATGGAACATCTTCCATGATGAAAACAACACAGGTGGTACATGTAGTCAGTAAGTCCGCATGAATATAGACTCACTGTTAGAGGGTTTTATAACCCACTTCCACTCCCCACTAATTGGTTTGGGATGGCACTTAATGCGGTGGGCCCTCCACGTAAGCGCGCAAACGGAGTGGAAGTGGGTAGGGAGAGGTTGTAGGGGTTGGTTTTAAAAAAAAAAAAAAAGGGCCCCTATCATCACAGCAAATGGATGGGCACAGCATGTACAGAAAACAGAAGCCAAGTAGCCTCGGAAGAGCAGACGGCCACGGCAGTCACATCGTGAGTACGAGGTGCTTCTTATGCAATAAAGTGTAGCTGATGAGAAATGCATAAATTCATGAACAGGTGTAATGTGTTCTGTAAAAACTTGAAATGGCCTTTCAGCACAAAGTAAGAGTGACTGCAAATTATTTATGTGAATTTTTAAATACATGCAAACACAGTCACACTCAGAATAACACCTGTAATTATGGATTTCTGAAACCAGGGATGTTTTGTTTTTGTTTTTTAAATAAAAAATGAAAGTTAAGTTTGAATGACTTCATTAAGCCAGATATAATTTTGAGTGACTGTTTGGGAATCTAGGCTGATCACATTAACTTATAGAGAAACTTTAACCAAAGTAGGACAACACTTACAGCTCTCTAGTTCTCGCTATACCACCATAATAGAAAGTTCTGCTTCCCTAGAGCCCAGGCTGACTTAATAATGCGGCAGAACTGTGCAGTTGACACTATTGCTGTAGAATGCTGTATAATATATAAGGTAATTTATCTTATGCTATATACAGTAAATAAAAGAAGACTAAGAGTCTCCAGCCATACTTATGGCTCTATGAGGTTGTACTTGAACTAAATTCTAACTCCAACATGCCAACGTACCCACAGAGACAATGCTGAGATGCTGATGTTTAGCATGTACAATGTTTGCCATGTTCACCATTCTAGCACATTTAGCACTAAACACAGAGAACAGACGAGGCCGATGGGAATGTCATTAGTTTAGCACGTATTTGGGCATAAAACTAAAGCATTGGACAAATTAAATTTGACCTTGATGTGGTGCTACAGGAGACGTCAGGAGATGACCAAAGTGATTACAATTCATCCTGTGGGGGACAGGACTGTGTGTTCCAAATGTCATGCCAATCCATCGAACAGTTGTTCACATGTTTCAATCAAAACAAAACATTTCAGCCTCATGGTGCTTGTGAGGGGATCACCAAAGTCATGGACTCATACACAGGTCACCATGGATATTTGTAAAACATTTCATGGCAATCCATCCAGTAGTTGTTGACCTATTCCAGTCTGGACCAAAGTGGTGGGACCGACTAAAAGACATTGCCATCCATAGAGGTACACCGCTAGTGTGGTGAGAAATACTATCAAACTGTTTACATGAATACAATAACAATGATGAAAAATCTTGCTAATAGTCCAAGTAAAAGAACAGTTCAATTTAACTATTTATAATTATGATTGTGAGGCACAAATTAATAAATCTTCCCATTAAGACGTTATCATGTCTTGAATGGTCTGTTTTAATGCCAGAAAGAGCTGAAGGCTGCACATATGTTACTGAAACTATGCTTTCTCTACTGCTGAGAGTCTCATCATACTAACAAACACAGCACAATGTACATGAGTCGCACCTTACTCACATTACTGTCTAAATCACATTGCAACTGCCTTATCCATGTGCTGTTGGGCAACTCAGAGTTATATCTTCGAGGGATTACCAGGGTGCCATGAAAAGGGAAACAAAGATGTCATGTTTTTAATTTGACAACCATGTATTTTTGAATTTATTTTTAAAGTGTACAATTTTCTGAAACCACAGAAAAAATAAAGTTTTCCTTCCACTTAGGTTATAACATTAACATTTGGGATTTTAGGCTGTCACTAAACACCACTAAAATGTTAATTTGGTCATTTAAAATTCCTCCTATCCTGTTTTGTTATGTTTTTTAAATGATCTGATAATAAAACGATATAATAAAATGGAACAACAATCGTGCTCTTCCTCTTGCCTTCTCTTACACAGTGCACCTTCCAACCTTGAAACAAAGAAAGAAGAAAAAAAAATCAATGTAATTGAACACTGTGTGGTCACTGTGATAGTGAGTGTAGATACAATTCTCTAATGTTAAAAAAGGGGATCATGTGCAGCAGCAGCAGCGGCGTGCAGCACTTACACGTGCCAGTGACGGCACAGCTGAAACTGAACAAATTTCAAAGTCTGAAGTGCCAAAATATGATTATATAAAGTTTCAGGGAATTAAACAAATTTAAACAAAAAGGAAGTGCCAGTGGCAGATCACTCTTTTTCTGCAATTCCAGTTGTCATGAAGATGGTAGTAACTCATAGTAATGTCAGGGTTTGATGTTGCTCATTAGGGCCAGTAATGATTTGTGGAGAGATTGTAGGTGTGGGGGCTGTGTCTCATTTAAAGCCATAAGCCAGCAAACAGAGTACTTCAGACGCTAGTGTTTACTGAGAGATCTGAGCTATTTCATTGCTCTTAATGTCATAATTTACGTTCTGCTAGTGGACCTTAATGGATCCAGCGCTCCATATCTACTCTTTTTGTTCCGCTGAATCATCAATGGAAATGTACATTTCAATCTTTATGATTCTACAGCACACTGTAAATGTAATTATGATGCTATTACTCTCAGTAGAAATACCGGTATTAGTATTATTGCTATTATCATAAATATTATGTTAGTTTTGGATGTTTTGGACTCATGATGGAACATTTGTTGCAGGATGTTCATCATTTTTTGCCTGCGATGAACTGTGTTCTGCAAAATTCAGGAGGGGGATTTACTTTTGTGCCACACAGTATGACTCTTTAATTCCCTACCAGGTACTGAACATCTGTCAAAAATTCTCTGCAGTATGACAGTGAGATGGCAAAAGCAGTCAATATTTCAGCAACAGTATGCCGTATTTATTCACAATCTAATCTAACATTACATTTTGAAGCTGCAACAGGTAAGAATTTTATTTTAAAACACATTTATTTGTTTTATCAGTCAAAATCAGGCTGCAAACCATCAACCCATCCAATGTAACTTAGACTACACTGATTAACTGTGTTGTACCCAGATTAAATATGGTGTTGGGTACCCATAGAAGTGATAAATCAAAAGTGTGAGATAAAAACTTCCTCCTAATCAGCATCAAGCGAGTGCTCTGACTATCGACATCTGAACTCACCAATGTTTCTTTTGCCAGCCATGAGCTTTTGCCTCTCCTGTCCCTTTAAAGCAATCACAGACTGGCCAGTATTGCTGTTTGCAGTTTATTGACTTCTCATGCCATGATTTCTGGGTGCCAAACATTAAATTGTCAAAATAGTAACCTGTCACTGCCATTTGGAGCTGTCATCGCTGCCAGCTTTAAATGATATGATTCCACATATTTTATGTTTACTGCAGCATCTCAGATGTTGACAGCTTGTGACAAGACTCAAACAATTTTCACGGGAGTGCTCCAATCCAAGCAGGAGCGATCCCCTTCCTCTGCCTCTGAATGTAGGTCCTATGAATTTTTGAGTGTGCATCATGGTGACATACAGGAGATCTTTGCATATAAAATCATATAGAGTTTTATCCCTAAGGCGTCCTGTCCAAACCCCGGTCCTTTCCCTTTGACATTAAGACCAGAGCATGCTCTCTCTGAGAAACAGCCCAGCTTCTGCCTTTTAATGAAAGGTGTTCATCATCACCTTGTCAGCAACAGTGT
Source organism: Xiphias gladius (assembly GCF_016859285.1). Classification (NCBI taxonomy): domain Eukaryota; kingdom Metazoa; phylum Chordata; class Actinopteri; order Istiophoriformes; family Xiphiidae; genus Xiphias; species Xiphias gladius. The sequence goes on along the minus strand of NC_053420.1, from coordinate 8,749,826 downwards.
GTGACTACGACAGGTTGACGCCACTTAGTCTCCCTAAGGGGAGCTTCTGCTGTCAAGCAGAATTTGCAGTCCTGCCATTTTACCTTGACAGATGAACCAACCTGGACAGGACAGGAGAGCGGGGCCACATAATGGGCCCTCCAGTTGTCTTCCCCTTCAAAAAAGGGGACCGGATGACATTTGTGTCTTATTTGAGTCTCAGCTGCATCTTGTTCTGCTGTGCTAGTCGTTCTGTGTTTACACCAACAAATGAATCAGAGCATTACTTTCACCATCATTCATCGCCCACACCATCACATCACGATCCTCGAAAGGCCCTCAAAGGTCAGTGTGGCGGAGATGACCGGTCTCCTCCTTGGCTGCTACAAGCGAGTGCCTTCGCTTTGCCACAGTTCCCCTGCATGGCTGAGCCCTGATCGCAGGCGTAAGGGGGGTTACTATAATGCTAGCTGACAACCTGAGAAGCTGTGATTGCTTAGAGGGCTTTGTGGGCAGGCTGGGTGGAGGGCGTGGGTGGCTGCGGAGGGATAGGGGCCGTGTCTCACAAGGACCTTTAACAGCCTTTTAAAAGCTCTGAGAGGGCCGGCCTGACGCCAGCCACTCACAGGAGAGAAATCGCTGACAGAGCTAAAGAGAGGAACGGCGACGGGGAAGAGGCGAGCAGGAGTGCGCGGCAGTTCCTGGAATGCCTTTAAGGTCATCACATAGTCCTGTTATCCCTGCGATGATCCAGACATGCCACAACCTAATCGCCCACTGTAGTCACTGTGTAATTACAACCATCTGGACTAAATAATTCACCAGAAGCAACCGCTGAAATAACATCCAGCACTCCAGGAACACACTTGTTCAAGCTTTTCCACTGCAGCCTATTACACCACTTTAGTCTCTGCTGGATCAGCCTGGCCACTGAGATAGAAACATCCTGCATTACAATCCTATGACCTGGTACCACTCAAAGCAAACTCACAGCGGCTGTGTTTGACCTATAAAGGTTTGACCAAATTGGCTAATACCATGCTCTGTGCTGCTGAATCCTCAGTTTCTGAGGACAATCACCCATCCCTGGAGAGAAAAAAAGACATTATCCAAAAAGAACACTAAGGTCCTGGGAAGCTTTATTACTCTCATTTCTTCAATATCTCCCTCAGACTTCCAGTTGAGCTCCATATTTCATCTCGGCACTGAAGAATGAGTTTTCTGACAGTGAACATGAGAAATGTAAGGGACTCAATGGGCACGGCTGGAGGGGGGCAGCCTACCCACAGAAGATCACAGCAGTGGCAATGAATGCATCAGAAAACACTGCTGTAGGCGAGCATAAGTCAACAGTGCCTAATGTGAGCCTTTGGTATGCATGATGTTAAATAGATTGTGAAAATGCTCTTTTCATGACTAAGATGGAGCTTTTCATTAATCCTGGAGCTGAACCTGCCTCCGCAAAACAACGAGCATCCCTCGCGGGAAAGACAAAACACCCACGGTGGGCTACAGGGATCTCAGAAGAGCTCTCATACAGCCCATGGACTCACTCTCTCTGCATCCGCCCCCTTAGCTGTGCGTGCGTTTGTCATTTGCATGTTTGTAGATATATGTAATACGTCATGTGTGTAGCGAGCTGTAATAAGTGTCTATCTCCCTGAACATGTATCATTTTCGGTGTGCGTCGGTGCCTTTCAACACCATGTACATATGCTTTTGTGCTCTGTGTGCAAAGTGTAGGTGGATGTGGTTGAGACAGATATTCACAGAACTTAAATCATATTCTGCCTTTTATGTGTGCATGCGCAGCAGTTGGTCAGGGGAGATAAAGGTTTTTTGATTTTATTTTCGGAAGCCCCTGTTAATGATACACATATGTAGAGGATTAAATCAATAGCACAGAGATTCAAAAAATATTCACATGTGTGAAAGCTGATAAGTCTACCCAAGCTACTTTTTTATTTGCTACGATATTAAAAAATGCTACAGGAATAACTAGCAGACCTCAATTTAGCACAATTCCCTCTCTACTTTTTCCCCTCTCTACCTTCCTTCCTTCCTTACTTGTGTCTTCCATAAATTAAGAAGAGTGTGTGTGCAAAGACATTTGTACACATACACCTCAATTTGAAACCTAAATAGTAGCGTTGGAGGTGCAATTGAGGACGATTATCACAGAAGTTTGTCTTTGTGTGCCTGCATGTACTTGTGCACCAGTGATTGCAAGTTTCACTTCAATATTCCAATGCCACTAGTAGCTGTAAACGGTGCAACGCAGATTCAAAATGAAACAGGTTTCACTGCCAAACTCTCATCCTGTCATGCTTCGTTAAAAAGAAGTTAGAGACAGTTTAATCAGCTGTTGCAAAGTTAAATTAATCAACACAGGACACCAAATTTCACTTTGGTGCCCATAGACGCTAATTCGAGGGCACATCAGCCATGTAGCGGTAACAAAGCCCTCTTCGTGTTCTGTCATTTCTCCAGAACCTGCACCACACTAATCTCATCATACCAAGCCTAGCAATCTATTTCTGAGCAGAGCCATTTTTTGAATCAAGCACCTTCCTGCCAGCCAGCGAGCGTGACTGCGAGAACCGGAGCAGTCCCCAGGTAACGGCCCAGGCATCCATTTGTAATGCTGATGTCTGGGCTGATGTCTAAGCAGCCCCTTTATCAGCATCTGTGTTGATAGGTGATGGCTGCGCAGAATTTTTGTGTGCTACAGAGAGAACCATTGTAGAAACCAGGATAAAACCGGGATCTACTGCCATTAAAACTGCAAATTTTCTCATGCTGTCCCAGTTGGTAATGAAGCAACGGAGCAGCAGGACAGCTAAAACTAGTGCACCTGCAAGGCTTCATTATAAATTGCTGTAACCATCTGACCTTAAATCCACTTAACAAGCATGTCAGCCTAAGTGTGTTGAATGGATAGTTTCAAGCAAGGTTCAAAAAGACGAATATATAATTCAGACTTGGCCCATTAGACAGGAAAACATTTGAGGAGATATTTTATTGCACCATACAGCAGGGCATCCTGACATCTGTGTGTGCACCAATCTTTGGGGGTGTTATTCTCACTAGAATGGATCCTATTGTGCCCCCGACTGCAATAACTAGAACAAAAGCAGCATTTTAGAGTAAAAAAGAAGCATTTAAATCATATGGATTTGCAAAAAGTGCTAATCTGGTGGTACAGTTTGAAATACATTTGGGTGACAAATTAAAGGAAAAAGAGAAGGGAAAAATGTTTTAGTGAAGTTCAGTTAGCCACCAGTGTATTTTCGATTCTCCTTGACGTACAAATTCTCCAATTCTCTGAAAGTCTATTGCATGGGTGAATTCTTCCACAAGATATTCCCTCGCGGTGTTTAAACGATGACGCTGAAAAAGGGGCGTCTCACATCCAAAATCTCCTGTTGCAACCCTGTCTTGTAGAAATTATGTTTCTGTTCTACAAGTGTAATTTGCAGACACATTTTGAGAGAAATGTATTAATTTTTTCTATCAACATAATGAGGAAACATCAATTAACAATATTTGCCATGTTGCAAAACGTTCATATTGAACCAAACAGCAAAATATATTGAATTTGTTTTCTCCACCATATCTGCTCGTAGCAACTAAAGCATTAAACTTTTTTTGGCTGAACCACAACAGCAGGGCCAGCCCTATAGATGCGAATGTCCTTGATTGACTGACTGACATTCAGTGACAAGTCATTTTTTTGATGCCAAAAGTCACCACAGCCGAGACTGAGATTACAAACCCAGGGCACTGGTGTCAAAGTCCTGCACTCATACGCTCCCCATCCGACCCGACCACAACAGCAGTGCATAATCCTTCACTCGGAGAATGTTGCAACAGGAGGCGATCACGTTTCCTAAAACAGCATAACTGGCGAAGCAAATTAGTTTCTAGGAGACGGCCCACAGGTGTCTTACTGGGTTAAGATCTAAGAAGGTCATGATCCACAGCTCTTTCATATTCATCAAGCCATTCAGTGAAAAGACTTTTGGGAGTATCAGCTTTTGAGCAGCCGCTTTTGTCCCTCATTTGCTTGTTTGTAAATCCATTCGTTATCTTCTAATAGCAGATATTGGGATTTTAGTTAAGCACCGAGGCATGTAGTGTAGTTGGTGACTTCAGCCATACCCCAGTGGTTGGGAGCCATGCATCCCCTTTGTAGGCTGTGGTGGTTGATCTCAACAGGAGACAAACCAGTTTGTTGTTTTCAGTTCAGTGTGTTGGAGAATGAAGTCTTGAGAGCATTTCTTTGATTCCTGGAGAGTGGCCAGTTTTCTGCTTAGTTCATAAGTACCTTCACATCAATGTTTGTACAAAGAAGACTAGGGTTGAGTCTAGAGTTGATGCAATTGTCTCCTGCTGTGATTGTCTCCTGCTATCTTTGATCTCACCATTGTACATGTTGTGCATCAGATGTCAAAGTCTTCGTGTCTTTAGTGATATTGTCACCTCTGCAGGGGCCCTCTGCATTTCTTAAGCCTTTTATATGTTACTCCACACATTCATTCATGCTTTTTCTTTAATTTGTCATTCAAACGGCTATATTTCAATTATTTTATATTAACAATGGAATCAAATGACTTTCTGCAATATGAAATAAGTCGATCACGAGGACGAACCCACAGAGAATTGTCACCTGTCTCTGCAGTTCTTCTCGGCTCTACAGAGCTCTATATCATCTTTCAGCACAGAACCAAACAGCAGACAGACAAATTTAGCGACAAGCATTTAGCAACTAAAGAGCTGGCAATTTCCCTCAGGAATTGGTGGAGTGCAAAACAGCTAAAAGGAGACTGAATAATGGACACAAACAAGACTCCAATTTAATGCTCATAATGCTCCATGTCTGCTGGAGGTTTAAATAAGGCAGTGTTTGCTACCATGTGCAGCTTAAAATCTTGTTTTTGCTCACCTCATGTGGTTTAACTTCTCACCCTGCTGCAGTGATGTAGAAGCGTACTCCAGGGTGTGTCAGTACACTGTGACAGCACTGTTGGGCGTGGTTACAGGTGCAAGAGTGCACACAGAGCAGGAAAACACTGCTTTTCAGCCTGATGTAAATTACTCTTTAACTTGCTACTTGCAAGTACTTGCTACTTTGGCAGGAAACAGTGGAATAATATTGCCTTTTAAGTGGATATGTTGAACGTGTTAGCAAACACTTGCTTATTTACACATACATTAATTCATTTGGATTCATGTTTCTAGTAACCTGCCTGTCCAAAAGTCCAATATCTATAATTTATATATATATATATATATATATATATGATATTAGCTCGTTTTTGATCTCTACCAACTCCTGAAGGAAATATCTGACTCTTTAGCTGCTAATTGCTCCAGTACGTTCACCAGTCGCTAAGTGTGTATGTCTGCTGTTTGGTGCTGAGCGGGTAATTTACAATGGGCTTTTAGAGCTTTTTAACTGAAAGCAGCTGCCTGCTGTGACTGAAAACGATGAAGATGCAGGCCAGACGGCTAAACAATGGGTTGAAACCCACTATCAAGCTTTGTGAAGTCGAGGGGAGCTGCGGATTCAGGTGATAATTCTCTGTGGGGTCATAATGATGAGTGACCCCTTTCACATTGTTTTCACATTGTCAATTGAGAGGAGGTTTCAGGGAAAAGTGAGCACAAATGGAATATATAGAGTGCAGTGCAGCGTGATCACAGTGGACTCTTGCCTCTGTCCGGTTACACCCACATTCAGAGGTGGAAAGAATATCCAGGCAGGAGCGTTGCTATATTAAATTTTACTCAAGGCTCAACTAAAACAGCTCAGAAAGTATTGAGCTACATGACAAGTTTATTGAATCCTATCTATCTATCTATCTATCTATCTATCTATCTATCTATCTATCTATCTATCTATCTATCTGTTTCGTTATATGGTGTTATGAAGGTGGGAGGAGAGATAAAGTACGGGTGGTTATGGTTTCTTAATAGCTAGTACGTGACAGCAGCTTCTTTTATCTATTGTTTCATTATGCAGGTGCAGGACAGTAAGAGCCCTGATATCAGCAAACATTATACAACTGTCCGTAAATGACAGGAAAAAGAAATCAAAGGCAGGATTTTGGAAAATGGGGGGCAACATCTTACTGGTAACATTAGTGCTGTCACAGTTCTCATTCTCAGCCCAGGCTCTCAAATCTGGCATCACTGCAACTGTCACTCTTTGGGTTGAAATGAAGGGTGAAATCAGCTCAACGCAAGAGCCTGCAACTCTCCTTTATGGCAGCCATGATTTAATGTCAAGAAAAGAATGCATTCAGGTGCTGTCTGCCTAATATATAATGTCTTGGAACTGCTCTGTCTATATGTTAATGCAGTTCCTTAATGGTGGTGGTTTGGAGGCTGGCATGGTGGGAGCTTGAGTGGAGCCGAGGGCTACGGGACGTAGGGAAGGGCACACCAGCAGTGAATTTACTTGGTGTGTTGTACGTTGAAGGGCTCACTCCTGACATGTTTGTTTTCCCACATGTTGGTTTAGTGAACTCGTTTTTAGCAGCTAAAGAGTCCCTCAGGAGTAGGTAGAGACCCAAAACAGAGCCAGAGGAGAGTGACTATTGAACTTACATTCACCGGGTGGCCAGAAGCACGACTCCAAATCAATGCTCTTGTTACTCTCTATCTCCTAGATTATAAAATGAGCAACTGTTCGTTTTAAAACCCCTGAAAACCTTGTTTCACATCTGCTAAACGTTGACAGATTCATGGGAGTGCGTGACATCACCTTTTCCCAACCGAGCCTTGTCCACTTCAAACGGGTGATAAGAGCGCAAACAAAACCAAAAAATACAGAAAACCTCTCGTCTGAAATAACCAAAGTTGTTTGAGCTCTGGCAGAAAATCTTTTTGACCAAGAAGGCCCCCTTCCCTCATAGTGAGAACCCGGGTGAGAAAATATGTTTTCAGAACGTTCAGATGGATTTAATTAACAAATGGTGCTATTTACTTTGGAGCACCCACCACCTGCCTCATCTACCTCTGCCACGGTTAGTGTTTCCCTGCGGTTGTGGTTTCCCAGAAGGCCTTTTGACAAACTCCAGAGAGGAAGGGTGACTATGCTACAGTAATTTCCAGCAATTATGGACCTGTGGGCACATTAATAGAACTGGCCCTCCAACTAGTTTTGTGTGGCCGTATCTGTGATCTTGGCTGTCCCTTTTAACTCAAAACGCAGTATTTTTCCCCGCTGCATTTTGGCGTGTTGAGGCCACTTGTGGTGTAGAAAGTAAAATTGAAAGGTAAAGACTGATACCTCTTTTCTCCTATGATGTAGGCCCAGTGCTCCCTGTTCAGTTGTTGAACACTGGTGCATTAAGAACTGCTCGCCTGTTATACTGAAGGACACAGAAACTCAGAGGGTTTTCCCATATTTTGTATAGCTCAACTTTTTAGCTTTTCTTTTAATTTTTTTTATTACAATACATTATTTTTTTTATCTTTACACAAAAAAAGTCTTTATTAAGTATCATTACATTGTTGTACAGCAGTGATAGGCAAATAGCAACTCCTCCCGGGTGTGCAGTATACTGTTTTGTTACATTAAGATGATGAACAAAAAAAAAAAAAAACCTGATAATTGATATTAGGATCCTAAGATGTTCAATTGTAGTTGTGCTGCAAATCTTGATTGTCATTATGTCTTCTGTGTTTGACCAGTTATCCAAATCAATATGAAAAATACACCACAACCAACTAAATTGAAGAGCAAAATAAAGAGCAGAGGCAAAATTAAGAAGCTTGAAAGTGAGTTTAGGTGCTGTGCGGGGCTCCAAGTAAGTTAAGGTAAACCCTAAGAGTTATTGATGGTATTATTTCCTACAGGTCTGGAACTGCAGGCATGGATTGATTGAACAAACGGACTAGAGCATGTGGGGAACATTAAATGGACTTGCGTTAAGGTGAATGTAACTTGATGACAGATTCACAGGCGAGAGGCAAGATGCTCTCGAACCCTGGTGTAAGATAATATGTATAATCCACTGCAGGGATGTTAAGTGCACTCATTTCACACTCCATTTCACACAGTGCTGCCCTAGGAAGAATCTGTGTGTGTGATGATTCAGAAAATGCACAGTATCACTCTTCTGGATCTTCCTGTTGTTGTTGTGTCCCTACATTGTTAATAATTTGGAATCCAGTTGTTTTTCCACGCTATTTCCCCTCCAATGATATGTCAGGAATATAATAAGGGCCGAATCCATGTTATGTGTGAAATTCATACTAGTCAGAATTTGGTTGCAAATTACTTTAAAAGCTGTATTACCAACATTAAAATGCAATTTGAAAGTCTAATTTCTACGTGTTGCTTTATTCTCAATTTACAACCTAATGCACAAAATTTAAATAGTATAACCTCAAAGGATAATAGTGTCTGTTTTCATGTGATATCCTCTTACAAGGACAAACATTTGATTCCCAACTATCAGCCTAAGAATAGAAAATCTTCTCAGTGAGTGTCAATGGTCCATTATAGGCTAGTACAGAATAAATGGTCATTCTGAACTCCTCCTGATGTAATTTATCCATACCGCGCATCCATTAGCTTAAATATCATGGACTCCAATCTATTCAAAAACATCTTTATACAACATAAACACTTATAGCACGAGGCTTTTCTCCTCAGAGGGGAGACAAATGCAGTCCCCTAATTGTGGGATGATTTCCTGACAATCTGACAAATTATCAACGTAAGAGAGTCATGAATGTTTCTGAATGCAGTGAAAGGGAATATTGTCTACATCCATGTGTGTGCATATGCATGTGTGTGTACATGCTTAAATACATAAATGCATGAACTACAGGGATTTTTATTTAGTCGCGTATTTATTTAGGTATTTTCCCGTTTTTCAGATTAAGAGAACCGTTTTTTTCATTTTACAGAAAAAAATAACTGAGCATGCTGTGTTTGTAATTTGGCCATGTTTCTCATTTCCCCCATCTTTAATATGGAATTGTTTGGAAAACCTCCCCAGTGACCAGATGGCGTCTGCCGGGAGGAGAATGAAGCTGGAACCTGGGCTCTACACGCCGTGCATACACTTCCCCATTTCCAACACGAGCCTTTGTAAAAGGGAACAACAGAGGTCTGTCGGGAATTTGAGCATGGGTCTGTTCTGGGAAACAGTGCACACGTTTGTTCATTGCAGTCTTGCTCTTGGATCCATGCAGCGGCTACACCAAAAGATGTGGATGAGAGTCTCTCTGCACGCTAGGAGAACAGGATCAAGCCCCCCACCCCTCCCGAAATGATTTCAATCGCTTTGATCACTGTGTTCATTATATGACCCCTTCGCCGACGGACTGAAATGTGAAGACGCATTTGTATTCTCTTGGCAAGCTAATAAAGTAATCTACAGTATGCTGGTGTGTCCTTGTGTATTATTAAGCAGAGAATGAGGCAGTGCTACAGTATGTCCTCATCGCCGCTTACACTCTGGCCCATGACATATTAAAGAGAACTTAGCAGCAGGCAAACCAGGGGTCTGGTGCTGAGTCTGCACTTAATAAACTAACTCGGAGGACAAGATAAGCCAGCAAAAGCTTGGGAAAGTAAATCTAAGGCTGTTTGAATAAGCCCTGCACCTCTCTGCCAGCCACAATCTACACAGAGTATTTCTCCCGATCTCTCTGTGGGGGACATTTTCCTAAGCCTGCTTTGTAGCTAGATCCAGGTAGGCTATCAGTCACTGCAGTTGCGAAGAACATGCCAACAAGAAGAACCCAACGTAAGACATCAAATCTATCTTGTGGGAGCTCAGAGGCTGATTGAAACTGAATTAAAATCTCTCTTTTGCTGAGACAGACTCTTTAGATAATTACCCACCGATATGAGGAACATTACCCCTCATGGCTGTAAGTTCAGAGGGAATGCATACAATGGCCTATGTGGCTGTAATCATAGCAGCCCTCCCCCCCCTCCATGAATTGAAGCTATGAGAGTCAGATAGCACAGAGCTAATCTCTGGCCCCACAAGGAGGCCTGAGGGAGCAGCCCGAATTGGAAGCAGTATTAATAGTCTGCTATGGTTTCTCTGTGAGTCAGGTATCTTTGCTTGTCTTATGAGCCTTGACCACCACCTCCAACCTTGTTTTATATGCCAACAGACAGTGCGCATACAGTACATGTTAAGCAAACCATACATCCCCGCCAGCAAAAATAATGGCCTTGAGGTAACAACCATGCATGCCTAAGTAGCCTGTGAAAGTTTGCCCTCGGGTCCACAGCAGCAGTCCCGCGTCAGCAGTTCTTACACCGCCTCCGAGCTGGCCGCCACTGCCAGGAGGCTGCACATCTGCACAGCACGGTGCCTGACAATCGATGGTTCTCATAATGTTTACCCCCCCTCTCTTTTTTTACCCATCCACCACCGACACACACACACTCGCAAAACACCACCCAGCCAGGGTGCTCCCCGACGTGACTCAACTTGTTTCGGGGCTGAGAGGGAGACACGAAGGCAGACGTGGGGATGAGTTAAATCTGGGGGAGCTGGGACCGGAGAAGTGGCTGCTTGCATCCTGTTGTTGCTATTCAGAACTGGCTGGGCTGGTGCCGAAGAAAAGATTTTTTTTTTTTTTTTTCCCTCCCCTTGGCTTTGTCCAGCGTGTTCCTTCAAAGCAGTGGCTATAATTACATTTGAACCCTGTAGCTCCAGAGTCATTCTCTTACCATATTTCGTGAGACTTCAGGGGTTCTCTGCAGCCCGCCAAGGCACAGAGCTCCGCACAATACGCTGCGCCGTAACGCGTAAAAAACAAAATCAATGCAACCACAGTTCTGGGCGTTGCGCTCCTTCCTACAGGCAACATACATATCTACTTTTAGAAACTGTCATAAAATTGTGAATCATTGGCTGATTGAAGTATTAAGAGCATGGGAACATGCAAGTTGCGAGAAAAAAATGTTTTTTGTGCACCCTCAGATTTGTATCATGGATCCTAGTTGTCAGTATCTTTTCAGTATTCCGTCTTAAGAATTAAATACATTTATGTCACGACGAGGGTTGTTTTTTTTTAACATCTGATCGCCGTGGATGACCCATTTTTGCAGCTTGGGTGGCTCTACTTACCCCTTTCTCCTGCCCACGAAGAATCCTTTTATAAGAAGTGACCCATATCCAAACCAAAATCGTATCTTGCTGGGTGCTTCGAAAGGGGGGGGGGGTGAGGGTTGGGGGGTGGTGGTGGTGGTGGGGGGGGGGGTTTCCTCAGCAAATTCTGGCGCTTTTTTAAATCGACATGTGAACAGTGTTTCTGAATAGTATCCGGCAGGAATCCACACGCGTTTCGAGGCTGCGTCGGTCCCCCGGAATCATTGCGAGCGCTGTCCACGGGAGAGAAGAAAAAAAAAAAAAAAGAAAAAAAAGAAAAGAAAAGAAAAAAAAAAAAAAGTGGCACTGAAAGTCTCAAGTCCCAACTTTAGGCTGTGTGTGCGAGCGGATGGGGAGCAAATGGCACGTCCAGCGGAGCCGGTCACTAGCACAGCTCCCGCGGAGAGAGGCTCAGATTTCTACGGGATCATACGGCGGGCAGGCACGCATCCCACACCCGAGGCGAGAGCGCTTTCCGGCTGGTAGGACGGAGGACCGGTGTGTGCGCCCCGTGCGCTGGGTGTGATTGATGTGAAATGCATCGCAGCACACCGCCTCTGTCAGGGAAGAAATGCACCATCAATGAATGGGGTTGGGTGTGTGTGTCTGGGGGGGGGGGGGGGGGTAAGGGGTGTGAATGCCAGATTACAGCATGTAATACCACCAGCGCTATGCCAGTGGTTGCATACAGTCAAAGTGTGACACGCAGCCTTCGCTTCCGTTTGTTCCATCTTAACGTCGGCTCGGCCGCACGCCGACTCGCCTCTCCGCTCAGACTTCAGCCTCGCGCTTTTCTACGTTGATTTTGCATCTGTGAAGTGACACATAATCACAGGAATCAACCCTGCCCGTCTTCACTGTCTGATTCAACTCATGTTTTCCTTTCCTTTTTAATCTCTCCCCATTTAGGGCAGTTGAGGACTCTTATTCCCCAGGACACATTTTCTGTCCACCAGATCCTTCAGGTTGACAAGACGCCACCATTTGTTTTTTATTTTGTACCCGTTTTAACACTGTGATATTCTGTGACTGCGAAATCGTCTGCAATCTGATGGCGCGCAATCAATTCAATTTCCACGGTGACAACGGGAAGATTATTTCCAATACGACGCTTCTGGCGGCGGCACACACGTTACAGGTGCTGCAGCCTATGCAGCATGTGGAGTCTCACGGCGCTTTGCCGCGCTCTGCCTAGACCATGACGAATAGCCTTCACTGAGTGCGAAAAACTCAATCTAGATCCTGGGTTTATTTGGTGGGTGTGTGTGTGTGTGTGTGCGTGTGTTTCACTGACTGACAGCAGCCACACTCTGCAGCAGAGTTATATGAGATCATGTGTCATGGGGCATTCCTATAGACGTCCAACATTATCCATCAGAAAGGGGAGAAATTAGTTTTAAACCAAGCATAGAATGTTATTATTGGAGACTGCAATGCGAATGATGGACCCATCTTTCGGCTGTTAACCTTCCAAAAGTTGTAAGTGGGTTGTAGAGAGACAAAGAACCCCGTCATCGATCAGTTCAACTGTGGCATAGGTGCAACCTGCAGTCCCGGGAGAAGGGGGTTGATTAATTTTCCATGATGTCTCCTGGAAGGCTCGTGGCGATAATTCAGCCTTTGCTTCCTGCATCGGCGCAGCTGCTCTTTCTGCCTTCCTGATCACAGGGCCGAGTGGTGTGTGGAGGCTTTCACAGGTCTGAGTGGGTCACACCTGTGGAGTGCTGGACCGACTCCACCACATCAAGGGAAGGTGGAGGGGTGTGTGTGTGTGTGTGTGTGTGGAGAGATGAGGAATGTAGGGCGGCGGTGGGTGTGTGTGTGTGTGTGTGTGTGTGTGTGGGGGGGGGGTCCTTGGAGGGGTGTGCGTCAGGTCTCTGTGGGCCTTGGAGGCAGCTGAGCCTCTGAATATTCATCCCCACCTCTGCTGGAGCAAATTCCAGCTACACAACTAGACTGACTGACAGTCTTGTGGGCTGTCAGGGGACCGCATAAGTCATGCAAAAAAAAAAAAAAAATTTTAGAAATCTGAGCTAACTTGTGCACATTATGAACAGAGTGTTTTACATCTCTTTATTACCCAACAAAGCATCAGCGTTCTCCCATCTGTCAGCTCCTCAGATCAGTGTTCTATTTCTGTTTAGCATAGTTAGCATAATAAGTGAACTGAGAATGGATGCAAAAGTTATTTCCTCCAGGAGACCCAGTCCTGCTTAGCTTTCTGCTGCAGTGCACTGGGAGACAGTGTTGTTGAACGTGTCTGCTCGGAGGATAACACGTTACGCCGCTGAGTCCTCCCCGTCCCCCTGTGCAAGGCAAACTCTGGAGATTACTTGTTTCAATTAGCTATGGGGCGGAGAGAATTTAAGCCATGTTAATTCCAGCCACTAAGGAAAATCCCGAAAAAACTAGGCGCTGAAGCATAATCACCTGCCCCCAGACGTCTCTCATTTCATGGATACATTATGGGCATTATTCAAAATGTAAATTCTGAGGTCACAAGATTGACTGTTTATTGATGGGATTCACTTAAAAGGCCAAAACTGCTGCAGCATTTATGCGATTTAGAGTGACCTCTGCTCGTGACAACCCTGCACTGGCCTCTTTTTCCCGAGACGTTACTGTAAAAGATAATCTGGTCTTAAATAACTTGAATCCGTAGGTGTCGAATTAAACTGACTGAGGAGGAGCTGCTTTAAAAGTTCTCACACAAAGAATAACAACGATGATCAGAAGAAGAAGAAGAAGAAGAAGAAGAATGAGGAGGAGGAGGAGGAGGAGGAGGAGGAGGACTACAAGACATGCAAGTCCCTCAGTATCACATAAATGATCTAATAGTTGGAACTAAATATGATGTTTGTGTCTCGCATCTTTTCATCAGCGTCTGTGTCATCTAATATTGAACTCTGGGCGCATAAGGACTATCTGTTGACATTTGATTACATGAAATTGAGTTTCTGACTGGCTAACACACCCACAGGTTGGAAATGAGTCAGTTTGTCACTGTCTGTTTGAAGCAATATTTCACAAAGATGAAACGGGCCAGCCAGGGCGGACAGATTGACCATATGCTCCATGTGTGAGTGATATAAATTTTTGAGATGCTGACTGGCTGACAGTTGTCACAGGTGCATCCTTTAAACGCTGAAAGCTTTTTTTAAAAATATATATATATATAAAAGAACTGGCTACAGCGTAAATTACATCTATGCTACAGAGTGTGAACAAGGAAAAACAGTAGGCTTTATTTCATCTAAAGAATAACCCCAAATGCTGAGACAAACTGTATTACATTGCTGTCTGCTCCTGAGATAGGAAGTCGCCGTGCAAACAGCAGAAAAATGCTAGTTCACTAATAAGAGCGATGTCATTACCTCTACAAAGCTGTAGGATCATGTGACCGAGTGAGGTTCAGGGTAGAAAATGAGGAACAAGGATGCACTCACACAAACCATTCAAAAAAACCTTGAGAAATCTCTAAATTTTAGATCAATAGTGTACTGAGGTTTTCTGACGTTACTGTCTCCCTAACGTGAAAATGGTTCTTTATTTCTTTGTAGAACAAGCTGCCTAATTTTGTATTCGTATCAAAGTTCATCTTATTTTAAATGCCATTAGGTCTAGAGCTCCAACAGCTGACTAACTGATTAGGGTAATTGACCGCAAATTAACTATTTTGGTAATCAATTATTACTTGTTTAAGTCATTTACCCCACGAAAAACGCCAAAAATGTTATAGTTCTTGGTTCTCGGTTTTGAGAATTTGCACCGTTTCTTGGTCTTAAATTGAAGTAATTTGAATATTTTTTGGTTTTGGACTGTTGGTCGGACAAAACAAGACATCAATAAAATCAATTTGGGCTGTAGGATTTTGCGATATTGCTTTTTTTCCCCTAATGTTTTACCCCCAACATAGGCATTACAATTGCTGCTGATATTGAGGACCAATTACAAAATACAGCACTAAGAGTGGGTTATTTATGACAGATATCAACCACACAAGTCTTTGTAAATAAACTGTGTACTATAACTGTGAAGGATAGTATTATGTCGCAGTTGGCATTCAGATGTGTGCTTCTACTGGCATGCAAAAAATCACAAAAATGAACAATAAAGTACAGTATATGGATGTTATATGTACCTTTGATCTAAAATTATCCATTTTCTGTGGGTGTCTCCTTGGCAGAGTGGAAGCATACTCATTCCACTTTTTCCCACTAAAACCTTATGTGTGCCTTTTGAGTTTCTGGTCAATGTTGCAGGACGTTTTGCCATCATATTTTAAAATGACCCTTAAATGAAAGCACGAAAAATGTAATTGTCCAAGGTGCAGTTACCTGCTTTATGCCTGTACAGTTACAAGCCTGATACTGGTGTTGTCCATGAGGCACAGGCGTTGTAAGAACACAAAATATACGGTCTTTTGCTCCTGTTAACAACTTTATCACCATATATCACTAACTATGGCATCATTTGTTTTCATATTTCACTCATTTCATAATCCATGATTATACTGTATAGCCTACGCGAGCTCTTATTTAATTAATCAATTGTTGTAGGATTTTTGAATGTCATTAGAAATAGGAGTTTGGGCCAGTTGTAACTGGCATGACAGCAGCCCCTGGTGGTTATGACGTTTAATATCCTTAAATACCTTGAATGGTTTACCATGTGAGAACTGCAACATACATAAATAGATAAATGTATTCAGTGTCTATTATTAAATATAACATAGCATATAAAAATGATGAGGCATAAATTGATTGATAAAATATTGATATCCTAAATTAAAGTACAAAAAGGGTGACGTGTGTTTGATAATTATACATCTAAGTAGATTTTCCAATTGACAAGAAGATCGCTATTACTCATTCAGGCATTAAATGCTTTTTATCACAACATTCAATAAAATTTATATTTGAACAATATTTGATATTAGAAACTAAAGATTTTGGATTATGTCAGATTGCTGGTACCTTTTAGGAAAGAATATCATGTAGAGAAAGGGCAATGTCACTTTAAGACCAGAAAATCACAACACAGTAAATTGCTTCTCGTATGCGTGAAGCCAGGCACAATCTGGCCTTGGGCAGAACAACACAATCTCCTGCTTATTTAGTCATTAACGTGCATATTTACCTGGAGAAAAAAGGTGCCTGAA
This sequence comes from Xiphias gladius, assembly GCF_016859285.1. Classification (NCBI taxonomy): domain Eukaryota; kingdom Metazoa; phylum Chordata; class Actinopteri; order Istiophoriformes; family Xiphiidae; genus Xiphias; species Xiphias gladius. The sequence continues at coordinate 8,733,551 of NC_053420.1, read as the reverse complement.
AGGTTAATGTTGCCAATATCTTTGCAGTCTTCGATTAAACAAACCTCAACTGCTGCATAGCCTTTGGTTTTGTGTCATACATCTTTACAGGGATTGCCATATTAAGAGATATAGCACTTAAGCTGAGATTTCCCTGCTCTTTACTTTTGCCACAGTCGAACTATAGTTGTGACTGCTCGGTTTATCTGCTTCTGACATGTAACACGACTGCAAGCAAGATAGTGTGTTACAATCACACTGTTGATTTGAACTAAGAACAGAATATACCTGACCAACACACACTCACACACACACATATATATACATATACATATATATATACATATGTGCATATGTATATGTATATATACATATACATATACATATACACACATATACATACACACATATATATACATATACATATATATATATATACATATACATATATATACATACACATATACATATATATACATACACATATACACATATATATACATACACATATATATATATATATATATATACATATATATATACATATATACACATATATATACATATATATATACATACATATATATACATATACATATATATATACATATATATATACATATATATATATATATATATATATATATATATATATATATATATATATATATATATATATATATATATATATATACACACATACATATACATACATATACATATATACATATACATATATACATATACACATATACACATATACACATATACATATATATGTGTATATGTAACATTTAATAATGTTTTGTACTGGGAGATATGTAGGATAACTGAAATGCATTTTATCACGCAACAGTAAATGACAATGGATGCAAAAACGATTTCTTATGTAGAGATTAGTTGTTTCTCTGTATTTACACCTAGTTACCAGCCAGGTGCAGTTGTTGTGCAACCAAATTGACAAAGCTAACGTTATCTTGAAAAATTTGATAAATTCTGTTTAATAATGATGGAAGTCTTGAAGATTTTAAACGAAACCTATATGTCAACCATATTCCATACTACTGATTTTACTCCTACCGCTGAACTTTTCATCTATTAGGAAGATAACGTAATTTCTGTCCGTTAATTACGTTAGAGTAGTTACAACATTAGTGATTACTAACTGGAGGTTTGCACCAGGTGGAACTGTTTCTAAGTTTGAACTTAAAAAGACCTGGCGGACCTCACTCATGCTCACCAAATCCAGCTAGCAGTGGCATCAAATAATTAGTAGGACAGAAAGATAACAAATATATAACTTAAACATAACAGTGCTCTTGTAGACCCCTGTGTTCCGTGCCACTCAATGCGATACAGAGATTTTCTGGTTCAGGACTAATAAGGCTATTTTAAAGTGATTTGGATTTCATGTTGTATAACTTGAGCCCCAGCTCAAGCGGCTAAGACGGTAAATTGTTGCTTACACATTGATGCATCAATAGCCTATTGATAATGTAATTTATTATATCAGTAAGACTTTGAATGCAGGATTTTTAATTCTAACTGAGTGTTGAGTGGTACTTTCACACAAGTAAAGGATCTGAGTACTTCTGCCACTACTGCCACTAAGTCGCAACATCTCTGGTGTCGGAAACCTTTCAATGCATGAATCATGTCCTTTGACTTGTCTTACCAAAGAAGAGAACATGGTTTTGATATGAAGTGGAGTTGAGGCTAGTCTGCCATGACCCTTTTTACCTGCACACACACACACACACACACACACACACACACACACACACACACACACACACACACACACACACACACACACACACACACACACAAACACTGCTGTCTGAAGCAAGCAAACATTGTTTTTACATTTGAGATAGCCAACATCACCAAGCACGTTTGCCGGTGATCAGGTTTCATACGGCAATCAGTGAGATCACTGAAGATTTTGGATGTCATGGCAAGTCAAGTTAGTTTTATTTGTATACCCCAAAAAAAAAAAAAAATCACTAATTTTCTTCACAAACCTGAATTATATCCTACCTCCAGAAACAGGGATGTTTGAATTGAGAAAAAAAAAGGAGAATCTCAGGAAGACAACCTCTTCCCAGACGGACAGACATACAATGGGTGTTGTGTATACAGAGAAGACAGTCTGTCTAAATGAAATAGGGAGTTCCTTATGACCAAATAATCACTGGGTCAATGTTGTTGTTTTTTTTAAATAATTCACAGTTGCACTCTTTTTCAAAAACTGGTGTGTGTTTATTGAAAGAAGTGAGCGCCCTCTTTTGGACATGACAGGAACTGTATCTCTGCTCCTGTGTTCACCAGAGACTTGCAAAGAGAACAAGTTGCCGTAGCAACTGCAGATAGCATAAGTGCAACCTCTCGAGTATGTACCGTGTACAGATATGTTTAATTGTGTAGAGCCTGCTCTGCTCTTCCTTATAGAGGAAAGATTGTGGAAGCACTGGAGGAGACAGAAGAGGGGATTTGTTCTTCTGGCTGTGTTAACATTTAGATGATGAATTTTAGAGTTTGCCTTTGCAACGCGTGTCTTGGAAATAAAACACGAAAACTTACAAATACATTTAATAAGGTTTATTTTTGATTGGGTTGATACTTGGGATGGATTAAATGTTTCTTTATTTAGAAAATCTTGAAGTTATCCATATTGGCTAAGCATCAATAATCCTTCGCCCACAAACATTTGGAGAAAGTGAAATTATTAGAGTTGAAACAATTAGTTGAATAATTAATTAGCTCACTGACAGATAATTAAACTGCAACTATTTTGACAATTGACTAATTGTTGTAGTTATTTTAAGTAATGTGAGGATTCTGTTTTATATCATTGTAAACTGAATGTCATTGGGGTTTGGGCTGTTGGCATTTTACACTATTTTCTGACATTTTATGGACCAAATAAATAATCCATTAATCAAGAAAACAACTGACAAGAAGTGAGGTTGATAAATAATAAAAATAATCGTTAGTTGCAGCCAAATAAATCATTTACTTTCATGACCTTGCTTTTGGAAAGTAGTTTTATATGAGACCAACTTTAGGAGTTGGGGTTTGATATGTACAGTTCATACTTCTGCAGAACAAAAAGTTTGTGTGCGTGTTTTGTATGGTTATCATCATATTGCACCTCTGTATTACTTTTTCACTGGTTGTACTCCATCAGTGGTCAACATTATGACTGTGGTAGTGCTGCATGTGTGTAATTACAGAAAATTAAACCGTTTCTCTTTCTTCAACTGAGAATATGTTGATTTGACCCCTGGATCCTGCTTGAAAATCATTACCGTTGTTACTCAGGTTTATATTTTACAGCTGCATATTTACTGACTACAGGCCTACAGCTGACATTTTTCTTTACTGCATCTTGTAAAGTTTGTAATAAATAATCAGTCAACTAAACAACACACACGGGGAGGTGGACACAATGTCATGGGCACCTGCTGGTTGTAATGCTGTCCAGTACAACAGCTGTGCAATTAGTTATTCAATTTCTCGGGACTTGCTCAATCTAATCTAAAACTATGTTAGCAGGGACCAAACGTCAGCTACATTTTGCTGATATTATCCAAAAATGCAGTCAAATGCAACACCACAAACTCCAAACGAAGACATTACAGCCCTTTACAGTGTTAACTAAAATCATACATTATAAACTTTACAAAGAGTAGGATTTAGTGCAGAGTTACTGTATTAGATTGCAGTTATATTGCATGTGCTTGTAATATTATGCTAACCTCCTGCATAGCCATGTTTATACCTGTAAAGGGCATCTTTGTCAAATGTTACATATTTATAAAAAGAATAATAAAAAACATTAATTGAAGTAAAAAATAAACCTGACTATTTTTTAAATAAATATTTAAAGATTTGTGGACACCATATTGCCTGTGCAATACCATTTTGTTTTATGTTTTTTTTTAAAATTTTGTGGTATGAAACAGTAAGTAAAAAAATTTTGGATAGAAAAAGCAGAGATTTTTATTTAGTGGAGAGTCGTTTCCGTCTTCAAATGTCAACATCTAAGGGGAGAAACTTGAGAGAGAATATAAGGAAATGAGATAAGATGAAATTCTATTGATCCCTGGTGGGAAATTGGATTCTTGCAGCAGTAAAAGCATTGGGAATTAAACAGAAAAACTACAAAACAAGATATAAAGATAAAAATTGAATATGAACAAAGTAATAAGATTAAACGAATAATATGAACAAGCAGTTGAATAGGATAAACAGTTATTGTATCATGTAAGAAATTATTAAGCTGACAATTTGTAGTAAGTGTAAATTGGCCTGTAAGCTTGAGAAATAAGTGAAGAGGTAATCGTAGAATAAATTAAACTTTTCTAAGTATTTTTAATTTGTTTAATTTTATTGCATCACCACTTTGCAGCAGTAGCTTTTCCTGTTATGCCATTCAGCTTAAATTGTATAATGTGAAATATTCTTGCTGGTCATTAAAAAAAAAAAAAATAGATCTCTAATGATAGTCCCACAAAAAAAAAAAAAAAAAACATTTTGATCAACACTAAACGGTTTTGATCCACATCTACATGTCTGCTCTGTCATTACTAAGTAGTGGGTCGAGGGGAAGTTCTGTGTGAATCAACAGACTTGTGTCTGAGCTCTCTTTAGTGGCTGAGTAAAGTCTGAGTAAAGTCAAATTGTTTTTGTCAGTGGTGTATCGTCATATTGCACTTCTGTACAGTTGTGTATTTGTGTGTTAGCCACGATTTCCAGAGCATCAAAACATCAAAACACTATTTTTTATATATATATTTTTTATATATATATATATATATATATATATATTATTTTTTTTTTTAAATATTTGTGTTTGTGAGTGGCAGCAGCTCCAGACTCTCCCTCTATCTCTCTGTAGTCACTTCTACTACTAAAACTACGTGCTATTAGTCAGTGCATATTGTTTGTAGTTTGTGAGCGAGTAGACGTTTTGATTTAGTTCAAAATGAGTTTTACAATTAAGGCCCACCACTACTGAGGCAGACACAAGTTATTTTGGGAATGATGTGAAGTTAGCGTAGGTGTGGCAGAGACACTGCTTATCCATCTATCATTATGCAAATACGTCTTCAAACTTTGAAGACATTAAAATAATTGAAAAAATTTTAAAATGTTTGAAAAAAAAACAATCTCTTGTTTTTTTCTGTTGGCAGAGGTCACAATTTCTGAATCAATCAAATCTTCAGCGTAGCCCATATGGCAGCTGTTAGTATAATCAAATATTATATAACAATGTTATTTAATAACCTAATTCACTAAAAAAATAACCAGCTGAACTTGATAAGGAACAATTGTACCATTTCCTGGTATAATCTTGGGAGAAGGGGTGACACGACGGGGCAGTGCAGTTGCCACCGTCGCCTCAGCAAGAAGGTCCTGCCTGTGATGGACCGGTGACCTGTTCAGGGTGTACCCACATCATCATGGCGGATTTTGGCCCTGGTATTATTTAGTGTCGGATCTAGAGATGAAACTATTAGTCAATTAATCCATTGCTTGAAGGATGGTAAATTAATTGGCAATAATTTTGATTATCAATTAATCCTTTTGTGAATTGTTTAGTCTATAAAATGTCAGAAAAACAGTAAAAAAAAAATGTCTTGCGTTGAAATCGCTTGTTTTATCTTACTAAGATTACAAGACGTTAAGTTACTCTCGTAGCCTAGATGTCAAAGAAAACTATCGAATTGTCACATTTAAGAAACTGAAACCAGCAGATGATTGGCACTCCCATGATTGGCACATATGGCACCGGTGAACTCCTACGTGAGACCGGCCTACCATTTTATTTCACGTTTTTTGGATCGGTTTTGAGGATCATGCCGGCGCTGTCCATTACCTGCGGTGCTGAACCTGACGAACCCACCCCGCCACCCATTCCGCAATTTTTGACAGCACGCTGCGGGGGTTTACGCCACGTTTTAATTCTCCGTAAGTAAGGTGGTGCAAGTTATAATTATCCCAGCCTCAAACAAGTGGCCGAGGCAAGCTAGTTGGAGCCAAGAGTGCCAGTTTCCTTCGCCGGCTCGCTCCAGTCGCAGCGTGGTGTTGCGTTTTCCCCCACCGATCCGTTGTCCCAATTCTTCAACGCCCGATAGGTAGTTTTCTTACGCTCCCCGAGCTGTTAAAGGTTAAATTACGTCGTGGGCGTAACGGCTCCTTGTAATGGCGACCGTGCCGTAGATGTGCCTAGGTTTGTGAAAATGAAGCGAAGAAGAAGTTATTTCTTTTAAGTAAAACGCCGAGGTTCCCCGGTGGAGGACTTTGCGTCTATAGCCAGCGTCTTTATAAGCGGTATACTTAGCTGTACTTTTGAACTTTTTGTGCCCCCGAAATGATGAAGCTCAAGTCAAACCAAACCCGGACGTACGACGGGGACGGCTACAAGAAGCGGGCCGCCTGTCTGTGCTTCAGGAGCGAGACCGAGGAGGAGGTGAGGCCGGTGATGTTGCTGTCCGGTGGGCCAAGCTAACATTAGCTGCCGTAGCTGCTTTGAGTGTTTTGTCTGTCTTTAAATCGATATATTTATCAACACAGCTGTGGTTTTGTCCCAGCTGGAAACGATGACTCACCCTTTTCTTAGCATCCCTTGTTGTCCTCTGAGGCTGTGAATTAGACGTTAGTTTTCAGCTTGAACTCAGTGTTATGTAAGCTTCTTTTAGCTGTGCAGGTAGTAGCCTCTGGTTTTTATACCCAGCGTTATACATGGAGCCAACCTGCTAACTGCATGCTAACGCCAACGTTAGCTTGCTAACTAGCCATGTAGTTGCTGTGGGCAGCCGGCTCTCGGCCAGCGACCACAGCCCATAGATCAGACTGTGGCGTGTGGTGACTTCATCATTAGCAGCGGTCGGAGGGATAAAAAGCATTGTTTAGTTTTTTTTAAAGTGGCAGGCTATGACATGTATCTGCTCGTAAGATTGATAATTTGGCGAGCTAAGTTACCTTTAGTGTTAACTGTGTTAGCGTTAATGCAACTGGTACTGCTAGCCAAACACTGGGCTGATATAAAGTGATTAGCAATGTTAGCTTTACCCAGAAGATAACCGTGGTAATGATACCCGGTTAGCTTACAACACTATGTATTTTGCATTGTTTACTTTATGACTTGAAATTCGCGATACTAAGATTTAGAGCTTTAACGCGGATTAATGTCGAGCTCTAAACTTTCTCTCGTTGTGTGCACATTTTCACCACGTAACATATCTGTTAATGAGCCATAGTGGCTACCTTCGTGCGCTCTTCTATGAAAGCCGCTCAAACTAGCCTGCAAAGGGTTATTTGAAATCAGAAGCGATTTGGAAAGCTGATGTCCAGTCAACAACACAACACAAAGATGTCTTTGTAGTGGAAACATTTTACCAGGGGAGGAGACGAATTGAGACTAAACTAATTCCTCATTCTGGTGAAAGTAGAGGCCAGATTGTGAACAACATGGGCTGTTGATTACAGGAAACACATCAGTATGACCGGCACGTAGCTAGAAACTTTTACCAGAGATTTTAGTCTACCAGATCGGCACTCTGGCGAGCTTCAGCCTTTCCCCAACAGATTGTTGACATCGTGAACTCACCATAGTTGTTTGGAAAGAAGGTGACTCATACCCTAGCTATTGGAAAGAAATGCATGATCTGCCTGCAACTTTACAGCGAGTTAACTGCATTAACACAATATCCAGCTCGATATCTTAGCTCCAGGGCACATAGGTGATAGCTAGACGGGAAATTAATCTGAATCTTAGTCTTCATTGTTTTCAGTGTGGTAGTTTTCAGGTAGCTGTTGTGTCACATTTTGGGGTTTGGCTGTTCTTGCATTTATTACTAACACAGAGAACTGAACTTTGATTACAGATCAGTGAATAACTTGCACATGGGGCAACACTTGTCCAATGTGAACACATACAAATAACAGACATTGAGTAAGACTTCAGTGCTTAACCAGTCTTTCATGGGATGTGTTGCAGGTGCTGCTGGTGAGCAGTAGTAGACATCCTGACAAATGGATAGTTCCTGGAGGGGGAATGGAGCCGGAGGAAGAACCCAATGTTGCTGCAGCTCGGGAAGTGTGTGAAGAGGTTGGTTCTTTAACAGTTTTTCATAATTATTATAATCCAATTCAAGTCTATATTGTGGGTCCTTTCTTCTTTTTTTGTTTGTACCTGACGTTTTCAGATAAGCATTCCTATGTATCCTTTATCCTGTGTACTGGCAAACTACTTGACCCTTGTATTCGAAACATGAATGTGAAACATGCCTCTCTAGACTTAGTTCATAGCCAAGAACATTGTTCAGAGAAAGGATTTCCATTTACAGCATGACAAATTAGTTTGAGTATAGCCTCATAAGATGTGTTGTATTTCATTTCTATTAAATCATGTCTGTATTTATCACTGGGCCTAATACCTTGCTCTCAAAGCCCATTTTGTCAGTGCAGTCATCCTGTTTGCATGGACAGAAAGAGAGAGAGCCTAGCAACATGTAAGCTGTATCATAGCATCATGTTACAGAGCAGTGTTTAAGTGTCAAATGAGGTCACACTGAGATTGAACACTGGCTACCCAGCGGTTCCACTGCAGTACTATCCAATCCCACAAGTATGGCAAATGTAGGAAAACAATCGACTTTCATTGTTAATACATTTCAGACGGATAATTTTTTACAACAGCAGCCTTGTTACAGAGGCATTTTGAACGACAAACATGGCTTTTTTTGTTTATCTGTGTTGGAGAGGATATGTAGCAAGGAGTAAACAGTTTTGAGCTCATGGGAAATCAATATCCTGCTTATACTGCCTACGTCCGTGCCTTAAATCAGGTATCCCTTCAGTGTACACGTTGTTCATTGCTTGGGCATTTTGATCAAAATGGCGACAGGGCACTGAAGACACCGAATCTCACCCGGCTGTCAGTTCTTGGTGGGTCACTGACCATATAAAGCCTATTCTCTGTGTGTGATCCATCACAATGATGTATGCTGATATCATCTCTTATCCTGGCTCCTGCTGTTTGGTGGCTTTTGCGGTTCCAGGATGCCGGGGCTTGCCAACACATTTCAACAGGGTCAAAAGCAATGTCGCATCACTGCCGTAGTTTGTTAAAAGTACTAAAAGGCCGCATTCAGAAACTTTGTGATGACTTCGAGAGGTGCTCAATGCATCACCATGTACTGTCGCTTTCTGAGCCTCTTAATGTACGGTGGTGTAACAGGACATATCCTAATCCTCTCAAGCTTATTCTGATGACCATATGAGCGGTGAGCGATTGCTTATGCTTATTGGTTTGGGGTCTGGCCAGGGCTCCCGGTGGAAACACAGAACTCAGGAGCAGGCGAAACGTTATAGAGGGTTCTTTTGTCTGACTTTTCACAACCTCTGTTTATCCTTGATGATAAAACACCCCTGCCTTGCATTGTGAAGACACAGGACAGCATTGCATAATTTGTAATGCAGCCCCAATGTTGCACATCCTCTTCCAAGAAGATGATGCTCAGTGGTCTTCAGTTACACCAATGCCTGAGCTGGGAGACATTTGCTATCTCAAAAAAACATACAGGTTGACTTTTGGCCTATTACTTAATCCCTGGCACGTCTTTGGGGTTTCTAGGGGTGGGCATGTTCTTTTCCATATGATCTAGCTGAAGGCCTAAAGATTACAACACTGCGTCCATGGTACAGTGTGTGTGGAGTCAACAGTTATTTATAGACTGAAACTGGAACCTGAAGAAGAAGCTGCAAAGATGTCAGCAAGTGGCCTGGCTCTGTATCTAAATCTGATCTACTATTCACCTCTGGGAGTTAATATCTACCGTGGAGATTATTTTTGTTATTAAGATATGTTTAAAGGTAACAGGCAGTGAGAAGTCTTCAAGGTGTCCTCTCTGAAAAAAATCGTTGTGACATTTGGATTGTGTGGCTTAGGCTTTATGATCATGGAAAGCATAATGGCAACTGACAGCAAAGGGCATATTCTGTTTTTTGTTTCTGACCTTTTTATGTGATCTTTCTTGATACTCAAAGCATCTTGTAGAGAAGTCATCAGTATGTGACAGTAAGTGATATCCTAACAGCTGTGTTTACATGTGTTTTGCAGCTGTATAATTTAGAACTGCAAGGATGTAATTGACTGGTTAATTGACATAAAATGCTTCTGCATCTATGTTGATAATCAGTTAATTGTTCCCTACCAACATTTGCTGGTTTCAGCTTGTCAAATGCAAGGATTTACTTCTTTTCGTTATTTAATATACAATTATATAGAACATCTAAAAGTTTCAAGATGTTACCATGGCCTCTGGAAAATTGTGATGGGCACGATACTGTAATTATACCTGTAGTTTGAGTTGTGATTGGTCATGAAAATTTAAAACCTGTTTTTCAGGTAACTTTGTGAATGTAAATGTCTGCATTTAGATTTTCAAACAAATATCATCTTGCTTTTGGCTAAATTAGACCTCATTGCCCTAAAATGAGACAAGAATGAAGAAAGAATCAGTAAATGCAGCATATGACTGTTATTTTGAGGATTCAGCAGATGCCCAGGAATAGGATGGAATGAATTGCAGGGGATAAAAACAATTTTATGATGTAATGTAACCCATAGCAACACAAATTACAGCCTTAAGAAATACCTTTTTGAATAAAGTTCAATCGACAACTCTGACACCATCTCAACTGGGCTATCAGATTGCAATAATATTCTGTGGGTCATATGATTATTTTGGATTAAATCCCAATATTTAATATTTAGAAGCATAAATCTTCTTACCATTTTTACCATTTGCTTATCTTTTTTTATTTCACAGGCCGGTGTGAAGGGGACTTTAGGCCGCTTAATCGGAGTATTTGAGGTGAGCTGTTTGCTGTAGACTTTTTGTTTTTGTTTTTGTTTTTTTCTTCAAATGTTAACTTCCTGTGCAGAATGTTTGTGAACTAGAAGTGAAAATATAAAATTTTTTTCCCACAGAACCAAGAGAGGAAACACAGAACCTACGTCTATGTTCTTATTGTAACAGAGGTGCTGGAGGACTGGGAGGACTCGGTCAACATTGGTAAAGCACTGCATTTGTTTACTTGTCAAGATGGGATCATATGGACAAAGTTCTCAGGCAATCACATGCTGTCAGTAGTTTTATTTCCTTTCCTAGGCCGAAGTGATATTACATTTCAGGGATTTTATTGAATGTTTGTTGGGGGAGATTATAGCACCAGCTTTGTTCCTGCCCTTGTGATTTTCGTTTCAATTCTGTGTATAGCACTGATAATTTTTCAAAATCTATTATTCGCACTGCTTTTTTTTTTTTTTTTTTTTTTTTTTCTTCCCTCATGTTGTCTCTCACGTCTTAACTTGCTCCACAATGGTGTGTTGTTCTGTCAACAGGGAGAAAAAGGGAATGGTTTAAAATAGACGATGCCATACAAGTGTTGCAGTGTCACAAGCCTGTGCAGGCCACCTACTTTGAGGCTCTCCAGGAGAGTTGCCTGACCAGTAACGGAACACCTTTGGTGACCACGATAGGTGGAGACCTCTCACCTACCTACAGCATCAATCAGAGCTCCGTTTCGGGTATCAGATAACTAAAAGCGTAACTCTGACACCCCCAGGAGCTTTCGCCACCACTTGCGCTCTTACTTGTGTCATTTCTCTTCTTTTCTTTTCTTCTCTTCTCTTCTTCTCTTCTTTTTTTTGTCTCAATAACATGGTTTGCCTTGCCAACCCCTTTGTGCCAGAACTGTGGCACAGACTTGATGACAAGTGTTGGGTGAATTGTCTGAAACACTTTGTACATGTAAATGTAATTTTGAACCCCTCTTCTTTTTTTTTTCTTTTTTTTCTTATTACTGACAACTGCATGAAATGTCCCCTTGCTCCTTTCATTCTCTTTCCTTAATGCGCCCTTAGCGTGGTGTTTATTGAATGCAAGAACTACTTTTTACTGTTGTAATGTAAAAGTGTATACGTAGTGCTTAAGCTGAAGGCTTTTGGTGGTCTTTTTAATGTCTCCTCCATTTTTTTTTTTGTTATTTTTCTGTGAATGAATGTGCCCATTAGTGTAGTCCCTCCCCTGTTTATAAGGATAGGAAATGTTGTCTGTATCTGAATGAACAGAATTGTGAGAAGTGACTTGTCTTGCATGAGCACTGTTATGTTGTGTCACAATCGCTCAAGTGACCTGATGCTGACTGTGCAACAGACTTGTGGTAAGGTCTTTGGATTCTCTTCATTTTGCTCCCTATCGTGGTTGTTGATGTCTCTTTTTTATCAGAAGGATATGGCCCCTCAGTAGTCATCCAATTTCAAGTGTAAAGTGTGATCTCTCTTATTTGGGAACCTAGCCAAGCACTACAGGTTTCACTCTAAAACAGAGCATATATACTGTACAGGGAGTGAAGGAATGTCAACATACAATGTAAAATGAAGCACCCTTCTCCTTAGTGTCTTTACCTCCTTTTAATCCCTTTTTGTTTTTCTTTTTTAAAATGCTTTCTTGTGACTGACTACAAAGTCTTCCTCCATATACTGAGAGGGTAGAAGTAGTAGATTTCAAAATCATGGACTTGTAATTTCAAAATGCAACACATATCACTTAAGTTATTAAAACCCATTTCCTTATTTTACTCCTCACATTCAGTTTGGTTAAAAGCAATTGTTTACATTGTGTTCGTAACATAGCACAGGTGACTTTAGTGGGCACTTTTTCATTATCGTCTTTTTTTTTTTTTTTTTAAACCCTTCTTTCTTTAGTATTTAATCTGCATCCCCAAAAACACTCAAAACACCTGCTTGACATTGAAAGTAATTGAATCTATAATGCTGTCTTTGGCAAGATGCAGAACAAACAAGCCTTGTACAGTTTGAGACCTCGTTTTTAACATGTAAAATGCTTTTGGATACTAGTTTTTGGGGTTTTTTTTGTTTGTTTTGTTTTGTTCTTCTCTCTAACGTCTGGCAAAAGTCTCTTTAGCCGAGCTGCATCACTTGGCCTCTGTGGCGTGAGGCAGCTGGCTCAATACTGTGAAACTGGAGGCGCTGTAGATAGCATGTAAGAGGTTTTTATTGTAAATTGTTTATTTCTGTATAGATCAAAGGTGAGAGTACAAATGACAAAACACATCTTACACATCTGTGAGTGCTACACATCATTTCAACTGAGGCTGGAAGAACTGATTGAACTTATGGAGTTGGTTTTGGAGCTGTCTGGAACTTTCTCTTGAGATAGTACAGAGTACATCTGAGGCTAAAGAACAAGGAGTGTGTCTGTGATTGTGGGTGAGAGCAAAGAGCCTATTTATAATCGAATATTCTCAGAATCCTTCATCTTTTTTTAAGACCAAAACAAATTTGTACCAGTAAGGGACTTCTGTTTTTTTGTTTTGTTTTCCCCTTATCTTTGGCCAAGCTATAAAATGAAGTACAACTGAAGTCTGAATTTCCAAACCGCTATTTAGTTTAGCCTAAAGTCTTTTTCAAGCTAGAAGCTGGTCCACCATTTTCAGTGTCTTTCCCTTTAGAGAGTTTCTTTCAGTGGTCTTCCTTAAAAGCTCAAATGTCATACTATGAGTTTCTGCCTATTGTTAAACATGCAAAAACTGGTCTCCACCAAACCCTGAGGGAAATATCTGGCTCTTTTTAGCTGCTAAATGCTCCACTGTGTTCACCAGCTAATCACAATTTCTTTTCTAACATTTCATGCTAGGAAGGTAGCATACAATTGGTTTGTGTAGCTTTTTCACTGAAAACAGCTGCCCGCTGTGAGAGAGCAGTGCTAGTGAAACAAAACAATAAAAATTGGCGTGTAAAATCATAACAGTGAGTGATAATTCTCAATGCATTCATCAATACAAACAACCCCTTTCATATTCAGGTAGTCATATGAACCAGTGCTAAGTGATGGTAAACTTTGAGCACCTGATCATTTTGATAAAGAGAAAACTAGTTCCGATGAGGTTTTGATCATGTGTTTTTGGCTAATATTCATGGGAGTTGTCACTTTTGATTGCAAACAAAATAAAAATAATTTTATCTCGGTAAAAATGAAGAGGTGCTCAAGGTTTACCGTCCAGTAAAGTTCTACCTGCCTACTTAACCTTGAATATGGGCAGAAAACTCCAGTATCATGATTTAAAAACTGATGAAAATACCCTTCATGGTAAATTACACTGAGACCTGAAAGCTAGTGAAACAAACGCTAACCTAGAAAAAAGGTGGGAAGGCTCTTTAGTGAAAGCAGTGGCTATCACTTGGTGGTGACTTGTCTTTCTTTCTCTCTTCTCCCATTCGCCATCAAAGGGGATTTCACTGTCCCAGCAACCTGAGCTTTACACAACCTCCTCATAGTGGCCTGTGATAATCCAGGAATTCAAACGTCTATACTGAATGACAGAATAGGTGAAAGGAGTCGAAAGTCTCCTCCACAACAATTTGAGACTTTGAACTGGTTTTACTGCTGTGTATCAGAAAGATGTGGTGGCCAAAGTCTTGCTTTATGATGCCCTACCTGGCACTTCCTGAGAGATTCTGTGTTAACTAGAGCTTTTAGTCTTCATCTAAATGTGCAATTAGACGGTAAAGGGATTAAGCTGTATATGGCGGAAAAACAAAACTCGACCCTGGGTACTTGGCAATGATTTAATTCACTCTACATGGTTTGATGTGGTTGACCGATACTGTCAAAATGAATGTGAGGAGGATTTCCAAAAGTAACAGCCAGTGACTTAATAATTAACGACCACTTGTTCTTTATCCATATTTTGTTCTGTTTTTTCTTTAATCAGTTAAGATAATGTCTTGCATATAGCTAACAAAGCACCCTTACAGCCAGAGGACGCACTTTGGCTTTGGTCAATAAGGATCAGTGTTTTTTTTTTTTTTTTTTTTAATAACTCCCTTGTAACTCAAAATCCAGGCTCTGTCTTCGATTGGGTAATTTAGACTGAAGTTCAGGTGGGAATTTATGAAATAAATATCTCCACATAAATGGAGTTCTCTCTTTCTTCCTAGAGATTTCTGCTGTTGTAATTGGCTCTTTTGTACCAGGTTTAAGCTTCCGAACTTGGGCAAAACGGGGGATTTATTAGTGAAAGTACAACTGGAGCTTCAGATAAAGTCCCTTCTTTTAATTTACCAAAGCTGATGGTTTAAATAGGTATTGCCATGTGAATTAGCTGGCCCCATCTAGTGGCCAAAGCAAGAAATATCAAGAGCACATCACTTAACAGCTGAGGATTGTAACATTCAGTTTCCTTTAGCATGATGGTCAGGCCATTTTATCAAATGAATGACTTTAAAATATATATATAAATTGACTTAAAAGGATTGCCCCCAAAATACTTAGATTGATTAACAAAACTAAACACATGTGCACTTGTTGCCATTGACCTCAGCCTTGAAGTTACATACTCGTAACTGTATTCTCCCAAGGTGTACGTGTCACTGGAATTTTCCTTTTCCTCTCTTTTGTCATTTGGGAGTGTGGAATAAAACCAGTGCGAGAAGACTGAAGATTGTAATATAAATGTGCCAACAAATAAACACCAGTATTTCACATTCAGGCCAGTGTCCGTGTTTGTGTTCACGTCCGTAACAATTTGCACTGTTTGCACAGGCAATCAGTTCTCCTTTGTCACACAAATACATAAAACTCTTTGATGTAGAGAGGAGGATTGATTTGAAGATTACATGTTGATTTTTGTAAACTAGACTGGTTGACCCTGGGTTTAACCGTTTTCCCTTTTCGTATACCAAGTTTTAAATGTTATAAATCAGTGGCCAGAGTCATTCTTACCTTCAGGCAACTGCTGTGTCTCAGTTGCAAACTACACACATACACAGTATCTGCTGTAGGGTTTCAGCAGATTAAAATTAATTAATTAAACAATTAATCTGCAGATGATTTTCTCAATGGATTGGATGGTCTGTCTACAAAATGTCAAAAAATGGTTTAAGATGCCTGCTATAATTTACCAAATCCAAAGATAGTGTATTCAAATTCCTTGTTTAACAGTCCAAAAACACAAAAATCAAATATGAGGAAAGTACCAAATTATCACACCTGAGAAGCTTTAACCAGAGATTGTTTGAAACAATTATCAAAACAGTCGCCGATTAATTTTCAGTCCATCGATTAATGGACCAATCATCGCAGCTCTAATCTGCTTAACATAAACCTTTACATTATACTGGTTTTGCACCCTGTATACGAGATATGAACGTACTCACTGTTTTATACTGACGGGAAATTATCCAATATGTCAAACATGTATCACGCTGCTACGTCACAATGCCGCTGAAAATAAAGGTCGCAAAGACAAAGCCAAATTTGTTTTATTGTCTAAGGTCATTCTGGAGCTGATTTTTCCACCATTTTGCCAGTAACAATTTAAAAAAAAAAAAAAAAAAGGTTTTCAAGCTGTGGATAATGCCTCCAACTTTGTCCCGAAGCAATACTACATTCATAATGTGTTCTCTAAGGAAAAGTGAAACAAAATGAACTATACTTAACGCAGTCTGTATGCACACTAAAATCCTGTGATTTTTGAGCGTGCTGCCGATGCACACGGTTCTTCCAACGACGCAGTGCACAAAGGAAATGGAGGAACTGCTCACAGCTGGCAAAAATTAAAATTAATTGTGGACGGCGTTGGAAGAGCTCCAGAAACACGCCAGACAACAAAATAATACAACAGTTATGCCGTCTCTTTGTGCAGTGGCGGCGGAATGCTAAAGAGGCCGTGTGATGGAACAAGTATCATTTCATGTTAGTACGAAACAGTTGAGCAAGTTTATTTCTTTTATAGTAACAGGACAGACTGTGTACTGTCAGGATGAGCGTACAGTATGTAGTCTATACCTCAGGTATGTTGTATGGATTTGGAATACTGCATCCATTTCCTTTGTGAATTGCAATGAGGGACAACGGCATACGTCACCGGCAATCTCTGAAGTTTGGCTCTTCGTATGCATACGGGCTTTTTG
Organism: Xiphias gladius; assembly: GCF_016859285.1. Classification (NCBI taxonomy): domain Eukaryota; kingdom Metazoa; phylum Chordata; class Actinopteri; order Istiophoriformes; family Xiphiidae; genus Xiphias; species Xiphias gladius. The sequence goes on along the minus strand of NC_053420.1, from coordinate 8,716,558 downwards.
GATCAGACTTCATTTTGTGCCCCCCCCCAGTGGCAACACACTACATATTCGAAACCTGTTTAGAATTGGTGTATAGTATGGAATCGGGACGCCACTAATGGGTATTATTTCACACTAAAGAGCAGTCATAAAAATGACATCTTCATTTCTTGTGAACTGTGCATAATAGGGCACATTCATTCCCCTCAAGCAAAAGTTGTTCCTTGTACTGCCAAGGCAAGCTTCACGTCAATTTACACCATCTAAAAATCTTTTTTTTTTTTTTTTTATATACATTTCTTCTTAAGATGCAGCTGGCCCAGTGGATCTTTGCTCGGCAAAGTTTACAGTCCAGGTACACCCACACAGGTGTTTTCACTTTATCTGCTTGATTGAACCTCCGCTCATGTGGAAGTGAGGCGGTCACCAGAGACGATATACTAATAGGAATGATGAAAGTGAGGGAGATGTCAGAGAAGCACAGTCGGTACAAACCCCCATGCTCCTGATATGGTTGAGGTGAAAAGACCTTTGGGGAAGGGGAACCAAGGGACTGTGGGACCTTTAAGTGGCCCTAGTCTAACCTTATCAGATCCACCCCCTTCCCGACCTATCATGATCACAACCTGGGCCAAAATCAATGAGCCATAGTCCTTTTTTTTTTTCCCCCCTTCTTTTTACAGGAGGACATTCTGACATGTGGCAGTAGGAAAAGCAAGGTTGTTAATAATATAACTAGTCATGTCTTGGCTTTGGATTCAGAGTCCTGGTGTTTTGCATGCTGTCATGGCTTTCAGAGCCATCAATGTTTTTAGTAACTCCTGTGCTTTTCCTACTTTGGCTTCCTGCCAAATCACAAATACATGCAGCGAGTTTCGAGTGACTCGCTAGATCCTGCGTCCAATCTGACAGGAACCTAAATGCTTGTGACCACGGGTACTTTCTCACTCTCTACTAAATTCACCTAATTACAGTATTAAATATAATTATATCACTTATTTACCAGCAGTATAACAATAATCCCTATTCATATAATTGCCACCTGGACCCAGATAAGTAGCATAAAATGGATGGATTAACCAGCACAGCTAGCATATAAAGAAACATTTTATAACACTACTACCTATGGCAGGAAAGACAATATAGATAAGACTTTTGTAGATTAAATTTAAGACTTTAATAGCTTCTAAAAGGTGTTTTTTTTAAATGTAGAAACTGAATTCAATGCTTTACGACTTAAACTGACAAACTTGAGATAAACTACAAAACAAAACAAGTTTGTCTTGTAGTTCATATCTGGTCAATTTCATCTCAACATATTGAGGTGTGATCATTCTTCTAAATCTCAAACTGCTGACTAACTTACTCAGCATGAAAACAAGATCAATGCTAAAAATACACTACCAACCACAATCGCCATTAACAAAATACTGAGATGTACAAGTTGTGTTTTGTTGTTTTCTTTATTGTACACAAAGAAATAGTGAAATTTACTGAGGCTGCTGTCCTCTGCCGCGTCCGAAGCCACCCCTCTGCAACAGGGAAAAGTTTAACATCAGTCAACCTGAGTTCAACAGCAAGTTTTACTGTCCCACTCTAAAAAACTAAATTTAGCTTCCTGACATTCCTTTTTGAAACTAGTTTAAAACCGCACCCATAATCTAACCTTGTTTCAGGCAGCAATGTGTAGCATTTCTGTGGATAATTGCTCTAGAAAACATCCCATATATTTGCCATAAGAGGGAAAAAAAAAACAAAAAAACATTCAAGATCAAAACATGCTTGTTGTCAATACTACATTTTGCAAAAATACCTGCATATAAAAAGGAAAACAAAAAGGGAAAGCACTTACAAACTGGAACTCTGTGGCAGCTCCAGCACCGGCCTCTGCTTTCTTGTCAGCACCAGCTGATGGAGAAGTTATGAATGAACAAAGTCAGCTAATAAATTTCATAAATTTAAACTTCAAAAAATACATTAATCACCAGTCAATTCAACAACTTACTATATTAAAACTAGGCCTAAAACTAAGCTATTTTCTTTATTGATTAATCTGCAGATTGACTTATCATTTGGTCGATGGAATGTCAATGACAATCGCACCTTCCCAGAGCCCAAAGTGACATATTCAAATGTCTTGTTTCGTTTGACTACAAGTCCAAAATCCAAAAGATATTCAGTTTATTATTGTATTTGACAAAAAGGCAGCAAATCTTGCAATTTGAGAAGCAGGAACCTGAGAATGTGCTCCATTTTTTCACCATTGTTGCTTGAATAATTACTGAAAGAACCAATTATCAAAATTGTTGATTATTGTTCTGTAATTGACTAAACGATTAACTGACCCATCCTTTAAGCTCTAATTAAAACTTTAGTTTACACTTTTGAATATCTGTTAAAATATACACCTGTATTACTAACATGACTTCTTGACACTGGGAGAATTTCTTGTTGGTAAATTTATCATTACATCTTAAAAATGTACGTACCATGCCACCTGCCTCATTTTAAGGACTTAATACAACTCATTAAACTTATCACAGCACAAGACCACATAAGCAAGGTGTGGTAAGTATTATTGAAATATACGTACGGGGTGCAGCAGATCGCCTGTATGCATCTCTGTCTGCCTCCCCACGGTTAAGGCGGGCGGGCCTCTCTCCTTCCACTCCTGCAGAAAAAGAAAAGACAATTTAAAAAAAAACAAAGATAAAAACTAAACCGTTCAAGTTCCACTATGGTCAGGGGTTATTTTGATGCACAAAATGATAGAATAAAGGAGGAAATTCCCTATACGTTTAAGTGAGTTCTTGAATTTTAATGCCAAGGATTCTCACTAAATACATGCAAGATAGGAAAAAATCAAAATTTGGTAAACAGACATGAATTAACAAGGGAGGATCATTGTCTGGTTTTTGTCATTTTCCTTTAAGTACCAGGCCTTTCTTCTAAATTATCTCACAGGTGGTTACGATTCGCAGTTTAAATTTTTTATCTCGAGCTGACACACGACTGGAAACTATCAACAATCAGAGTTGCTGAACTCAACACTGAGCCGTGGCCGCAGCCTTTTTCCTCTCTCGATGATGTTAAGCTCTTTGGTATGCTTCCACTCAGCAGGTTTAAAATCAACAGCTAGTGACTCGCGGTTTAGTCAGTCATATTTCAAATTTATAAAAATTAGTCTACAATTAATTTGATGTCCTCTGAACGCTAAAAACAGACACCATAATACGTTAGTATACTAATGGCTTCCGCTGATACTAGTTTTAAAACTTGTGGTACTGGCTTCTGAGAGAAACAGCACGTTCCACTGAAAAACTAAAAGCAAGCAACATTCAACCAAAACCACATTATGTGTATATCAAAGAGCCTACCCTTGGGCCTGGGCCTTGCGGTCTCAGGGCGGGTCTGGCGGCGCAGGGTGGCGGGGACGATCTCAGGGGGAAGGTGGAGGAAGTCTCTCAGGTACTGGATACCCTCATTGGTGAGATACCAGTAAAAATGACGCCAGGCAAATTGCTCCTTGACATACCCACAGGACTTCAAGGACTGGAAGAAAAACAGACATATTGCACAGTTATCACATCATATAGACTACCACCCAAACAAATCATGATAGAATCCTCTTGATACTATTTATTAAGTGTCTTAAGGCTTTGGTTCCCCAACACTTGTCCTGCCCTGCTGAACCTGGGGGGGGGGGATCTTGCCCCAACCCCACCTCCTACTCCCTGATCTGAAAATAAAGTCTATTTAATCTTTATCAACTGGTAACAATATTGGTGAAAATGGTCACAAAACGTAGTCCAGTTGAATTTTATTAAAACTTTATCATCATGATCAGCTTCATTTCGGTCCTGCCAGGCAAATGAAAAATGTAAGTTAAACTGTCAAGGCTCTCCCTACACATCGACTGTGACTTTGAGAGCAAGACCTGTTTCTCAATATTTAAGATTTGACCACTGTTTGCTTGGAAGAGCGTCAGCCGTTTCTCATTTATTCCGTGTCAAAAAATCCCTTCTGCGCAACATGTTTTGCTTTCCTGATGAATACTGACAACCTACATTTTGACTGCGTTGCTACCATCAGAACATCTGCGTGCCTTTTGTTCTGAATCGAATCAGATCAGATCAAGAATTACAAGTCTATCATTACGGAGCTTGCAGGAAAAAAAAAAAAAAAAAAAAAAAAACAGTCCCTGTTGTAATCGTGACTTGGACGTCGTCGCGTGCCTTACGACACGAACACAGCGTTAACAACCGAGTTAGGAAGCAGCGCTTTAAAAGCAGTAGAATGGAGTAACTTTCTACTACGACTGTGTAGAACTGAAGCATTTTAGATATGACCATCTACTTCACACATTACATTCCTATGGTCCTAAACGCTGTGTTACAGGTAAGAGTTTCCTGAATCTTATGACTATGCCAACAGGTGAATGGACAATGACTTCCCATCACAAATTATTAACCACCCACAAATCATATTACATTACCATATACTACAGGTGCCACTTACAGATGAGACACTTAATGTCTGTAGAGCTCGGTCTGTTTTACCCACGTGAGAAATACACACTTTTACAATGTCAGTGCTCATCTTTCATCCCCACCACCACCTCAGTTTCTCACCTGCATCGCTTTCATCACATGAAGGTTGGGCACATTCTTGTCAGCAAGCTCGGGATGCTTGGCCAGGTGGACATCTTTCTTGGCCACCATGACTCCCTCCTTGAAGAGGAGCTCATAGATAGCAATGCGGTTCTTCTTGGGCATCAGCATCTGTGTTAAGTGACGAGCTGTGCATTAATTTCAACGCGCACAGAGACCCTGCAGCGGCTAGCTAACAGGCTAGCCAGCTTAGCTACGTCCACTGATGAAAATCTAAGCAGCGGGGAGTCTACCAAATAACTCTTAAATAAAAACACTAGAAAATGTTTCTTTAGGTGTTCACACCACTAGCTTCCCACTTTTATAAACATTAAAGTCGACGAAGGCGGCCTGCGTTAAGCGACAAATATGGCAGCCGTTCGTGAACATCAGAACCAGGGTTTGCTTCCCAGCTTCTAAGTTTGATATCCACTGTTATAAAACGTTTACGCCCGAAATACTTTCACGTATTCCACGGCTGCACAAAGACCAATCGAACATCAAACATTGTTGCTTTACAGATCGGGAGATGTTGAAGATTTATTGAGATTGAGACGCCGGGTCTGACTTTACCTTTCCACTTGTTAAGGGACCGGAGCCGGAAGGAACGACTGTCGTCGACCGGGATGGTTTATCCCCTCGGCCCGCAGCCAGCCGGGGCGGTTCCGCCCCCTGCCGGTGTGGAGGGAAAACCGGGTCGCTAATTCTACATGGAGGAAATCGGTCTCGCCGTGGGGAGCAGGCTTTGTTTGCCCCGGTAACGTGCGGACGCTTGGGGCAAATTACATATTTTGTTGATTTTTGAGGTAAACACAGTCCCAGAGATGAATTCTTCGCATGTTAATTGCACTATTGGGGTACTTTTTAATTTCATGGACTTACACTCACCAAGCAGTTTATCAGGAACACCAGTACACCTGCTTGGTCACGTAACTATCCAATCAGCCAATCATGTGGCAGCAGTCCAATGCGTAAAACCGTGCGGCTACAGGTCAGGAGTTTCAGTTTCAGTTCGCATCAAACATCAGATGTGGGGGGAAAAATGTGATCTCAGTGACTTTGACTGTAGCATGATTGCCGGTGCCAGGCGGGCTGGCTTGAGTATTTCTGAAACTGCTGGTCTCCAGGGATTTTCATGCACAACAGCCTCTACAGTTTACCCAGAATCGGTCATGGTCGATTTACGGGCTGCACTGTTTGGTAAAATGTCCTGAATTTCTGATGAGTTCCTCAGCAATGTTTCAGGAGCGGAAAAATTTTTGTGGCAGGTTTTATTTGTTGAGTCGGGGACATAGATCTTTGTTTACAATGTAATGTAAAAAGTTATTTTATCACCACTGCAACAGTATTTTGTTTGGTGTCTTATAAATACCTGTCGGCTGGGCACTTATATGAGTATGACACACTAACTAACTAACTAACAAACTATAGTACTATAGTTAAGTGTACCATAGACTACATTTACTTAGCCGGTGGTGGAGGAAATATTCAGATCCCTTACTTAAGTAGAAGTACTAATACCACACTGTAAAAATACTCTTTTTAAAGTAAAATCTCGGCATTCAAAATCCTGTTTAAGTATGTAAGTATAATCAGGAAAATGTTCTTAAAGTATAGAAAGTAGAAGTACTCAATACAGAAAAATTGCCGGTTTAACTGTTATATAATTTTGTATTACATCATTAGATTATTCTTTCATTAATGTGTAAAAAGTATTTTACTGTTGCAGCTGGTTGAGGTGGAGCCTTTAACTGTTTTATGTACAGTAAGGCTGCAACTAATAACTACCTTTATTATGGATTAATTTGCTGATTATTTTCTCGTTTAATCGATTGATTGTTTAGTTTGTAAAAATCAGCCAGAAATGCGCACCACAATTACCCAGAGCCCAAAGCAACACCTTCAAACGTAGTGTTTTCTCAACCAGTGGTTTTATAACAATAATCAGGGCTGCTAATAACAATTACTTTCATTATCAGTTAGTCTACTGATTATTTTTGAGATCTGATTCACCAAGGTGACGTCTTCAAATGTTTTGTTTTGTCACAACAGTGGTCCAAAATCCAAAGGTATTCAGTTTACCGTCATGTATCACAAAATAGCATCAAACTCTCACATTTGAGAGGCTAAGACAGCAAATATGTGACACTTTTTCATTAAAAATGACAAAAACAATAATTTAATCATCAAAATAGTTGCAGATTTGGTTCTGTTGACTGACTAACTAGTTAATCAACCAATCATTACAGCTCCAATTGTAATTATTAAAATGATTACATGGAAAACAAAGTAAATCCTCATGTTCGAGAAGCTGGAACCAGGAAATGTTTGGGGGTTTTTTTGCATGAAAAATTACTCAAACAGTAGCAGATGAATTTTCTGTCAGTTGAAAAATCTACTAATCTGCTGATAAATTCAGTTCTACTTGTACTACTGTAACAAAGCATCATATTCTATCATGTTGTCCCTGCAAAAATCTTAATTTGTAAAGTAACTAGTAACCATAGCTTTCAAATAGATTGTAGTAGAGTAAAAGGAAAAACAATTCCATCTAAAATGGAGGGTAAGTACAGTATAAAATGGCCTGTAAAGAAAAATACTCAAAGTACCTCATATTTGTACAGTAGTTGAGTAAATGTACTTCCACTGTGTTTAGATGTACAAAAAACAACACTTTTAAATTGTTATGAGTTTATAAAAACTATTTTAAATACTGTCTTCAATTATTATGTCTACTTGTGTCATGTCAACCCCCATCAAATACCCCGGTGTGGCGAATGTCAAGAAAATAAAACTATGTATGAGTTAATGTAGCTCTACAAGGTCATCAATATCAAAACATTGGATGAAATTTGAAATTACCAGTGGTGGAATGCAACTAAGTACATTTACTCAAGTATTGTATTTAAGTACAAATTTGAGGTTCTTGTACTTTAAGTAATTCCATTAGATTCTATTTTATATGTCTACTCCAGTGCAATTAAGAGGCAATTATTGCCCATTTTACTCCACTATATTTATTTGACAGGTTTAGTTAATAGGCTTTTTACAGATTTAGACTGTACACACAAAACACATCATCATCTTCTGAAATATGATGCACTCCTATTGATTAAAGAGCATATAAAATGATTAAAATCTGCTCCACCTCCACAAACTACAACAGTAAAATGTTACCCTGCACACATTAATCGACAGTAACAATAATCCAAAAATATGGTACATATTAGTATGACACCGGCAGGGGCCATTCTTTCTGCAAAATACCCACATACTTTTACTTGTGTAACATTTTCAATGACCGTTAAAGACTTTTACTTTTGATTTTTTATATTTTTATATACAAGTAAAGGATCTGAATACTACCTCCACCACTGGGGTTAATTAACAATAATGGTGCATGGTAACTTGATTGAAAAGCCAAGACACCAAATATGATCAAATGATAAGTTTTAGTTTGAGCAATCTGTCTGCTGGGGCTTGGGTTTGTTTTTGTTTTTTTTAAATAATCAATTGTTTAGTCCACAGTATTGTGAAAAATGCTCATCACAATTTAGTGCCAGAGATGATATCTTCAAATTGCATGTTTTGTCCAACCAACAGTATAAAACAGAATTCAATTTTCAGTGGTAGAAAAGCATCAAATACTCACATGTTGATACCAGCATTTTTGCTTGATAACTGACTTAAACATCCACAACAACTTATTTCTTAATCAATAAATCGTTTCAGTTCAACAGATTTTCTTTATGTGAATAATGCATATTGTATGTAGTATCTGTCTGGGTGTGCAGCTGATTCTGGTTATGAACTAACTGATTAATTAAACAATTGTTTAAGTACATTTAAACCTTATTTTTAAGTTATTAGACTATGGCTTTCTTTATATTGGGTACAGTGATTATAACATACATGCCTGTAGCTGCGACTATACTGTCACTTCAATTTCTTTTTCATTTTCATATGTTTGCCTTTAATGAATCTTAACCATTTTATTAATTAATTTCATTAATTTCATATTTTTTAAGAATTCTGTTTAACTTAGTTTAGTTTTTCTCTTTTACATTTAATTGCCTGATACTGCTTGTGTCATTGTTACGGATCCTGAAATGTTTAATACTTGATGTACCCATGTGCAAGAGTTTGTAACTTTGTTTTGAAGGATGCCGTTTCAAGAACATTCATTTTCATTATTTTTATTATTATTATTATTATTATTATTATTATTATTAGTGGTGGTAGTAGTAGTACTATTGGTATAATCCAACAAAAGATAAAATACATGTTTTCTCTTTATTTGGTACATTAAACGCTCCAGGGACACGTTTTTCTCAGAGGCATCGTTCGCCCATACCGCGTTTATTTTGAAAGCGCTTCCCGGAAGTCGCGCTGTCCGTTATGGCTAGCTTGACACCAACCCTCGGACCATCCCCCATCTGGCGGCTCCTTTCAGCGGCATTTACCGGCGATACGGCGGAGCCAGTCCCTGCCGACGAAGACAATGATGAGGTTTTAAAGCATACACGCAGAAGCTGGATTACAATTTCACCTCGGTACGTCAGTCTTGTTATTTTCTGCCCATTTCTGCTTTGTCGTTGATACGGTAGGTTAACTCGTAGCTAATATTGCTGAACCGTTACATCTGCCGTCGGTGAGAGCAGGCATTTGTCTCAGCCAGTGATGGTGTAGGTGAGGTTAAATTAAACTCCGCAATATTAGAAGTGAACTGTTTTGAGGGGGGGGGGAGTCCACTAATGATTCGCCCTATTCTTTGCGCGATAAAACCTGCGGTTTGCGGTGAAGTGCGGGAGATGTAACTTGAACCGCTGCCAGCCTGCACCCTGGAAGCTTCATGACACTCATTGCCAATCAAAAAGAAACCGGGACGTCTTATATGTGGCACGTTTGCAGTTTTGTCTCAGGAAAATGCATTCGACAGCGTCTCAGAGAGTTGCTGCGCGGGACGTGCGCGGTGAGGAGCAGAGACCAGGGCTGCAGCGCAGGACGGGGAGGGATGTCTGCAAAGTAACAAAGCTCGTCTCTGGGGAAAAGCCCTCGCTTCCTCCAGACCGGCGCATTTTCTTTGAATCGTCGTTGGAGAGCAGCCGGTGGTAGGATCAGGTCGGATCCGCTGTGCGGTGCAGACCCTCCATCCGGACACAGACACTCACCTCTGACTCCCGAGCGAGCTCTGTCCACGGTTCTGAACTCTCGTCCGATCGCCGACGGACTGTTGCACCTCACGCACAGTGCAGCAGGCGGCTGGCCCCATGTGCGGCTCTCATGCACGGGTGGGGGCCCAGGGGGCCCGAGAGGTGAGAGGGTCCCTGGTCCGGAGCCTCTGTTCGAGATGACTGTTAACGTTTCTTGCTGGAAAGGCAGAAAAAGATCACAATGAGATGGAAAACGACTGCAAAGAGGCAAAAGAACCACAAAGTGCCTGCGAAGACACGCCAAAGGGCTACAAAGTGACACAAAACAGCCATGAAGAGATCTACCACAAAGAGACACAAAGTGACTACAAAGAGAAGCAAAACTACTCCACAACTATCAGAATACGGCCACGTCTTTTGTAGCCATTGTCCCATTCAATCTCTGAGTCTTGTTTCTGTGTAGAAGTAGTGGGGGGGCTTTTAGATATGTGTGCCCATGGGCCCGATGTCTCATAATCAGTCTATGCCGTGATACACTCTGAAGCTTGTATAGCATAAGTTTGATTTATGCCTTGTACACAAATCAGTTTATCTGCAAAGCATCAGTGGTTGAAGGCCACTCCACTACAGTTCAGAGGCAAATATGTGGGGCTGCAACTAACCATTATTTTCATTACTGATTCATCACTGCAGCTGACGATTATTTTCTTGATTAATCAATGAATTTTTTGGTCTATAAAATGTCAGCAGCTTGAACAATCAAACGTTCTGGCATTTTTGCTCAAAAAATGACTTAAACGATTAATCAATTATCAAAATAGCTGATGATTAATTTTCTGTCAGTCGACCAAGCAACTAATTGTTGCAGCCGCTGCTCGGGCTGCGACAAACAGATCGATAATGTCTTCAGTGGCTGCGGTGGGGCTTTGGATGTTGAGCTTGAGAAAACATCTGCTCGGACTTGGAGACGACACCTTTTAAAATGGAAATAAGTGTGTCACAAGTTGGAGGTGTGGAGTTTCAAAGACACGGACATTTATCAGGCAGGGAAAGTCTGGCAAAAGGTGCTGGTGAGCTGCCTTATGGGAAGTGTCCGATCCGGCGTTTTTGGAGCTTGGTCTATACTAGGGACTAAAGGTCAGGATATCTTGGCTCCTGCTGCTTTTGATTTTTTCTTTTATTTTCTTCTTCTGTCATTTCTCTCACAAATCTCTCAACGGGGTGGAAGTGCAGTGATAACTTGCTGGAGTACTCCTTCAAAGTCACTGTATTTGTCTGTAGAAAACAGCTTGTCAGCCTGATTAGGTACTTTTCTTGTCATTCTCACTGGTGCTGAAATAACCAGTCGATAAACCACAAATTAATAACATTAATTAGTGTTAATAATTGATTAATCGCTTAGGTCATTTATCAAGCAAACATTTCATATAATTGCTGATTCAAGCCTCTCAAACGTCAAGATTTTATGTTTAATAATCATTGTGAATTGTGTATTTGGGTTCTACACTGTTAGCTTAACAGTACAAGTACAAGTACTCATTTTGAGCTCTTTTCGCCTTTTTTCTGACATATATTGACTAAACGATTAATTATTCCAAAAAATTATAAACATAATGGTTAAATAACGGTTATTGTCACTCAGTGTTTTTGCAGATTGAGTAGAAATCCCCCCGCCCCCTACGCTGTTTGTTATGAGGAAATCATCTCGTCTGATTTCCGATCAGCAAACCCAACAACCTGCCATAACAAGGCTTAAACAAACAGAGCTCTGCTCTATAAAGGGGTTCATTTGAATACAGGGAATGGTTACTGAGGAATACACTTGGAGCAACTGAACTGTTTTTATCAGGAAACACAGGGAGAATATGAAATATTTCTTTTTTTTAAAAATCAAATACATCGTGACGTTAAATAGATTAATGTGGTTTATTTCATGGAAATATCATAGATCAGGGTCGTTTAGAGAGAGGCATGAGTGGATCTGTGTGTCTCTGCTTTTATTTGAGTGAGTGCCTAATTGGATTAATTCATGTGACAAATTAGGAACACTCATTTGATTTGCAGCGCCCAGTTGAGCTCTTCTATTTTTTTGTAGGATGAAGGACAGATGAGGTTACATTGCTAATGTAATTAATTAGAGTAAACCCCTAAATTGTCTTTTTTTCTTTCTCTGTATAAATAATTATAGATTTGACCATTCCCCGAGGGCAAAGACGCACCAGTTTGCTCTCAATTTCCATATGTACTTACAAGCCCGGCATGTCACATCTGGTGCCCACAATCCCTTGCCTAACATTAGATTATTGAAAGAAAGCAGTTATTCTTCTCTAGTAGTCCCTTTAGCCTTTTGTAAACTAGGATATGACTTCAGAGATCCAAAGCTTTTACATCTATGTCTAGGTTTGGATCAATGGAAATAAAATTTCCATTTTATCTCAGTTCCTCTGAGAATTACCACAACACTAAATAGGTTATAAGTGTTTCAAAGTTACATAGTGCTGTCCTACGAGGTCTGTTAGCATGTAGGATGGGTGGATTTTGAGATTTTTTTTCAAAACTACACCGTAGTATACAATTTATTGTTTCAACTTTAAAATATGAGTGAAGAGGCAGCCTTAAAATTTTAGGTGTCAGAAAATACAATTGGTATTTGAACGGCTTATGTAGAACATCTCATGTTTACAAGTTCTACAGTGGTCTTAAGTTGAATTAATGTGAAATGAACAAAACTTTTATGCAGTTGGGTGCAAAAATTTTAATTTTGCCTCTGTACACCACCAGAATGGATTTGAAACCAAGCCATCAAGATGTGATTGAAGTGTAGACTTTCAGCTTAATTCAAGGGGTTTAACAAAAATGTCGCAATAACCATTTAGGAATGAAAGCCCTTTTAATACATAGTCCCTCATATTCAGAGTCTCAAAATAATTGTACAATTGACATTCAGTCAGTTTCATGGCCAAGTATGGCCCGTTCCCTCATTACTTCATGACAAATTAAGCAAATAAAAGGTCTGGAGTTGATTCAAAGTGTTGACTCTGCATTTGGTAGCTGTTCATGGGAACTCTCAATATACGGTCCAAAGAGGCATCGATGCAAATGAAAGAGGACGTCATTAAGCTGAAAAAAACAAAACAAACCTATTAGACAGATAGCAGAAACTTAAGGAGTGGCCGAATCAACAATTTTGTACATTCTTAAAAAGAAGAAATGCACTGGTGAGCTCAGCAATGCACTGGTGAGCCGGGAAGACCACAGAAGACAACTGAAGTGGATGATCGCAGAACTTTACAGCACCTCTTTACAGCATCTAGCCAAGTCAAGAACATTCTCCAAGAGGTAGGCGTATTATTGTCAAAGTCTACAAGCAAGAGACACCTTCATGAATGTAAATACAGAGGGTTTACCACAAGATGCAAACCACTGGTAACACTCAAGATAAGAAAGGCCAGATTAATCTTTGCCAGAAAACATCTTAAAATACCTGTCCAGGTCTGGAACAAGGTTCTTTGGACAGATGACACCAAGATTTACTTGAACCAGAATGATGGGAAGAGGAGTGTATTGGGGAAGGAAAGGAACGGCTCATGATCCAAAGCATACCAGATCATCTGTCAAACATGGTGCAGGCTGTGTTATGGGATCGGCATGTATGGCTGCCAGTGGAACTGGGTCACTGGTGTTTATTGAACTATAGAAATAGTAGAAGTAGCAGGATGAATTCTGAAGTTAATAAGGTTATAGCATCTGCTCAGATTCAGCCAAATGCTGCAAAACTGATAGGATGGTGCTTCACAGTATAGATTGATAATAACCCAAAACATACTGCGAAAGCAACCCAAGAGCTTCTTAAGGCAAAGAAATGGAATATTCTTCAATGGCCAAGTCAGTCACCTGACCTGAACCCAATTGAGCATGTTTTATACTTACTGAAGACAAACTGAGGGTACAGAGGGCCATAAACAAGCAGCAGCTGAAGGCAGCTGCAGTAAAGACCTGGCAAAGCATCTCAAGCGAGGAAACTCAGCATTGGGTGATATCCATGATCTCGAGACTTCAGGCAGTCATCGACTGCAAAGGACTTTCACCCAAGTATTAAAAATAATCCTTTTATTTGTTACTATGTTGGTTTGGCCAAGTACTTTTGAGCCTCTGAAAATGAAGGAATATGTATTAAAATGGCTGTCCTAAATGGTTATGCAACATTTCTGCTAAACCCCAAGAATTAAAGCTGAAAGTCTGCACTTAAATCACGTCCTGATGGCTTTGTTTCAAATCCATTGTGGTGGTGTACAGAGGCAAAATTATGATAGTTGTGTCACTGTCCAAATACTTGTGTACCTAACTGTATTTATATTCAGTTAATGAGGAAAAATTATTTGATTCCACCAAATTCCTGTATGATCTTTTGCAGTCTACTGTATGTAATATCTATGGACAAACACCGAAGCTGATAATTTATACTGCTCGCCCTTCATACAGACTTACAGGCTGAATGGTTAGAGAGCAGGGCTTTGGCTTAGGCATAAACTGTAAGGCAACTGGAACCTGAGATAGGATCCTCACAAGGGATCATGGGAAAAAGGCAGGGTTGCATTTCCTTAAAGGCCCAGGGGTCTGCATCCCATCGTCCTTTCTTTCCAGCTGATGCCACACATGAAAAGATTCAGGGGTTTTGACTTGTGAGGGTGCGTGGTGTGATGGAGTAGGAAACGGGCCAGAGCTGTGATTACGTGCCAAGGCATACTGTGTTGACAACTGTTGAACTACGGAGTGGCAGTGCACTATGAGGTAACAGTCGCATAAAAAAGCAATAATGTTACTTGCAAAATGGTTCGGACCAAACAAAATGATGATAATTAAGTGAAATAATCCCTTTTTTGTGCTATGTCCTGCCTTTGCAGAGAAAAATGTGATTGATTGCTTTCCGTCTCAAATACCTGAAGCAACCATTGATGGAAAAGGAAAAGACATATCAAGAAGAACAGGGGTTTGAGTTTTATGCAAGATGGCAGGCAGCTCTGAGCTGTAGATATTTGAAGACATCACATTTGGCTCTGCAAAGTTGTGATGAGCATTTTTTGACATTTCGTACACTAATCAATTAATGGATTCATTGAAAAAAATCATCATCAGATTAACCGATAATGAAAATAATCATTAGCTGTAGCCCTGTATTTATCTGTGTGATTTTCTAGCATAGAAAATTGGCCTTTTTTTGTAATGACTTCAAGATTGTATAAACACCCATGTTTTTGGATCTATAAATAATACTACCTGGATAGACAGCATCGGTCTGGGTGTGTGTCTAGATAGGTGGTAGAAGTTTTCAAAATCCAAAAGACGTTCCCAGTTTTCGGCCAAAGATGATTCAGCAAATCAGTCATGAAAGACAAAGCTACTGTATTTAGGTATTGTATTATGTATGAGTTGTTTTAGAAACATCTTCCCAGACACTGATTAGACATCCCCCCCTCTTGTCTACACTGTATGACTCTGCTGCGTCGTGCTTACAGATCCTGAATCAGCAGAATCTAACCAGCAGGCTTCACAGTGCAGATCAGCAGCAAACGGCTTCATGCCAAGACACTCTGCATTCAGCTCTTATAGCTGAAACTGAACAGGACTTCCTATAGGTGCATCCAGGCCCCTGCCTGATGCTAAAATTATATTTAGACAGCATCGGTTAAGGCCTTCCCTAACATTTATACACTGTTTTCACTTTAAAAGCCTCTGACTCTGCCAGCATTTCTAAAGCACAGATGGTTCTGTTGCCAAACTTGTAACATAGTAAATGACTCATAATGTCATTTACTTTCATGCCAGCTCTCAGTCAGCCAGAGTGGGCGGAAGTGTTTTTTTTTTTTTTTTTTAATAAAATCTTGGATATTTCTTAAACTCTTCAACTGCTCTTTTATGGTCATAAAAATCAGAGCTGATGCTATTACTTGACAGAAAACTAATAGATAATTTGTTGATGAAATGATAATCAAATAATAATTTAAGTCAATTTTTTAAGCAAAAAGGCCCAAAAATTTAATTTTTCCAGGTTCCAAAAATGTCAAGATTTGCTGGTTTTCTTGGTCTTATAGTAAACTGAATATTCTTTGGTTTTGGACTGTTGGACATTTGATGAGGTCACCCAGGGCTCTAGGTGATGGGCATTTTTCACAGTTTTTCTAATGGTTTATAGACCAAATGATTGATCGATTACTAGAGAAAATAATCTGATTAATCAATTAATTGAGAAAGTAATCATTAGTTGCAGCTCTAGATGAATCAATTTATAAAGAAAAAAATGGCAGATTAATCAATAATGAAAATAATCAGTTGCAAATTACTCTCAGGTTCCCAGCCTGAGAGTAATTAGCCAACTAGTGCAAAGGTAAATCTAAGGGGTTTAAATGTATCTCAGCCTTGTGTGATTGCTGGTTAGGTTTTCAGTGAGCAAAGTGCCGTGGGATAAGTTGTTGTGAATCTACATCACGTGATGTGCATGTTTCCACTTTGCAGAGCATGATAAATCAGTCTGTGTATCCGGGGCATCTCTGCAGTAGATGGAAGCCATCTCACAGCTCAAGAGGAACAAGGAGAGGCTATTAGAGGTTGTTGGCTGCGGGTTTGCTTTCCTCCTCTGGGGCTCCGGTGTGTCAGATTTATAGTGTCAGTGAAGTGCTTCACAGCCAAATGAGGAGGAAGGAAGAGGGCTTGATGTTGCCATGGCGACTGGGTGTATTAAAGAGGGTGTGTGTGCAGGAGTTTCAATGAGTGTGTATGTGCATTGCCAAGTAGGATGGCAATTTAAGATTATTTTCATTATCTGTTAATATGCAAAAATTTTCTCAATTAAAAGATTAGTAATTGGGCCTCTAAAATGTCAGATAATAGCGGAAAATACAGTAAAATATTTAAAATGGCTTAAATGATAAATTTTCTATTGATTGACTAATTGATTGACTCTAGTTTGAAGTTGTACTTTAATGTGTGTATGGATTACAGCTGCGCCCATTTATTATTTCCATCATTGACATCAGTTGTTTTCTGATTGATTTAATAATTAAGTACACAATGTCAAAATGGTGAAAAACTCTGAGACTTTGTTTTGGATTTTCTTAAAATAAAAAAACAGATATTCCTGATCATCAGGTGGAGTTTGCCCGGTTTTCATGGAATCGGTGATTTTCAAATTCCCATCTTTCCTAAGCACCTTTGCTCTTCCACAGTGTCCTAAAAGTTGAGTGTCAGATTTCATTCATGGCAACTGGGAATCATTTAACGAAGATCATGTGATATTATCAAAAGCTCTAGAAAAGCTAATAAATGAAGTTGAAGCTGAGAGTTTTTGATTAGCCGCTGTCTCCAAGGCCAAAAAGGAATTTTTGAACTCAAGTTATTAAAGTTTTCAATTTTTTTTTTAACTGCTTCAAATGATTATTTTCTCAATCAGTCAATTGAACATTTTGTGAATAAAATGGT
Source organism: Xiphias gladius (assembly GCF_016859285.1). NCBI lineage: Eukaryota > Metazoa > Chordata > Actinopteri > Istiophoriformes > Xiphiidae > Xiphias > Xiphias gladius. Next base: position 8,699,301 of record NC_053420.1, on the reverse strand, counting down.
GAAACTGGCCTATTTTAATTTCCCAGAGCCCAAGGGGTCTTCTGACAATCACTCCAAAAAACAAATATATTCATTTTACTATCAAATACGACAAAGAACAGCATCAAATCCTCACAACTGAGAAGCTTCAATCCGGGCAATATGTGGCATTTTTTTAGGCATCGTTTCAGCACAGATTATGATATATTTTTGTGTGTTTATTAGGAGGTGTTGCTTGCTTATGCAACAAAGAAAGCAGTATTTATATATGAAAAAGCTGTTCTGTGCATCATACTGCATTTTAGGCCTTTGCGCTTTGTACATTCAGTCGCTGCCTGCATCACTGATGTTGTGTCCTCTGAGTGGATCTCACTTCTAACAGCCAGTTTTCATTCATGAGAACAACAACAGAGGCTTTGTGTGTGTGTGTGTGTGTGTGGGGGGGCTTGTGTGTGCAGCTCTCATAGCTTTTAGCAGCTGCGCTGTCTTTGAATGAGTCACTCCATTTTGCCCACTGAGATTCCTGCCCAGTATTAGCTTCCCTCTGTCCAGGGCTCAGAGTGTGTGCACACTTTGACTCCAGCAGCTGAACCAGGAGCTTCAATAAAGGCCCTGTCCACACTGCTGCTCGGCACTGGGTGTTTGAAAAAAAAAGTTATTGATTACAAAACAAACTGGGATGGAGAGCATAGAGGCCCTCTGCAGTTGCCCTGGAATATTGATTGAATTCTTTTAACCTTGGAGTTTGAAAAATTGGCTCTATGCAGAATACTAGATGGCGTTCCAAAACCAAACGTGCATACAAATTCACAGCCAAGTCTTCACTAGATGTGAGAGAAGGGATGGTAATATATAGGGCTGCAGTTAACAATAATTTTCATTATCGAGTAATCTGTCGGTAATTTTTTTAGATTAATTGATTAATCACTTCATCGATAAAATGTCAGAAAATAGTGAAAAAAAAGCCTTTTATTATTTCCAACAGTCCAAGATGAGATCTTCAAATATCTTGTTTGTCTGACCAACAGTCCAAAATCCAAAGACATTGAGTTTACTGTCATATGTGATGGGGGGAAAAAAAGCATCAAATCCTCACATTTAAGAAGCTGGAACCAAATATTTGGCATCTTTGCTTAAAAAAAAATTGTAAAAGGATTATTTAATTATCAAAATAGTTGCAGAGTAATTTTCTGTCCATCAACTAATCAGTTAATGAACTTATCGTTGCTCTAGTTATATATCAATAATATATAATAATATTTGTGTTTGGGATTTATTCCCTCCCCGTTCACTCAATTTTAAATGTGAAGTTAAACTAAAACACTATCTGTAAGTCTATGTTTAAGAGCACTGACCTATTGGATATATTTGATTCGATTTCCTTTGAAATACCATATTTCCATCAAGCGGAATACACCATCAGCCTACATGCCACATGTTAACATGTCTCCTCCTATTGTTTGCACGTTCCTCCCTTAAATGCAGGAGAGAGGCGCACCTTGGAAACATTTGCACGAATGGCACACAAGCTGCGATTCAAACCAGGTGTGTCTGCTTGATAAATACAGCAGGTGTTTGGGGCAGAATGTGTCACATCTGCGCTGAGTGAATCTTTAGTTCTTCTACTTTGTAACCTCCGCACACCAGGCCAATCCTCAGCGCCATTGTCAGATCGTCGGTTTTGGGTGCATTCCCCCTCCATTTCCAGCCTTGAGAAATGTGCGTGGAGATCGCTGGGTTTCAGATGCTGTTCGACGATCCGACAGACACTTTTTTGATCGGAGCATTGACCTCACTCAGTCACGCATATTCATGCCTGGAGGCTGCACAGTGCAAACCACCAAGTCTGATCTGTTGGCCACTGAGCAGCTCCACTGGAGCAGTTGAGGATTACATGCTTTGCTCAAGGGCACTACATCAGTAATAAGGAGCAAGTACTGCTTGTTCAATTTTCCCACCTAGATATGTCCTGTTTGTCCAAGAATGGAAACATGGTGATCAAATACACTACTGTGCAAAAGTTTTAGGCACTTTAGATGTCTTATCCATCACAGAATACCATCAGGGAGGCGTCTGACTGGACCCAGAATTATTCTGCAGCATGAGACAATGAGCCCAAACATACAGCCAGAGTCATAGAGAACTATCTCTATGACTCGGTCCTGGAGTCGGTCCTGGATTATAAAAAGAGACAGAAGACATTGAGACAGCCTAAATTCACAGAAAAACTGGCAAGTTCCCCAAGATGCCTTGAACAACCTACCTGCCAAGTACCTCAAAAAACTGTGCACAAGTGTACTGAGGAGGACTGTTGCTGGTTTATAGGCAAAGGGGGGGTCACACCAAATAGTGATTTAGTTGTAGTTATATCTGTTTACTGCACTATTAATTAAAAAGTGTTCATGGCATTATTTTTGAAAACATCCTCACTTTACTTTTAGTACCTAAAATATGTGTTGAATTCTGAATTTCATACTGTACTTTGACTGTATCTCCATCATGGCACCAGACGTGGTTTTTAGGAGATTTACGACACAAAAGCGAACAACGAAATGACAGAAATTAAATTGAAACAACCCCCATCCCCCAAATAGCAATCTCTCAATGAAATGCCCCACAACAACAATAAAAAGGATGTTGTCAAACCACAGCAGGAAAAATGGCTCAATTATAAGACTGTGCTTTCTATATGAGGACCAGACCTGTAGCCCTTTCAGTTCCACTTTTGCCTGCGCAGTGGTCATAAATTACTCTCTGCAATAATGGGATATAACACCGGGGTCAAATGGAGTGAGCCCCGCGGGGAGAAACATGATTAGATGACACACAGATGGCACATACTGGGGGGACGAGCGTCTGGCTTCAGGGATTGCAGGCAATAGGCCAGATCAGCGTAGAAGCTGGTTTTTATCCTCTGCTGTGTTTGGCTCGTACTATACGATGAATGGAAAAAAGTTTCTGTAATCAGAGGACAACATACAAACCTGCCTGCTCTGATTCCTTTTACCCACAGCATTACAGTAAATAATACAAGATAAGATAACAACATAATTTCATAAGTGGTTTGTGTATTTGTGCGTTATGGGTCTTCATAATACTTTAATTTCTGTGAAAAGAAATTGTGTCCTTCTAAGGTAACTGTTGCTTTGAGGATTGCTGGTATTCTTTTATTCATTTATTCATTCATAATTTTCAAAATAGCTGAAAGACAAAAAGACTATTCAGACTTTTCCTCCACACATAGAATCCATTGTACATCAGCAAATCTGTTTTGGTTGAGTGGATGCACCACGGCTGACCAGATAGTCGTGATGTTGACTCATCCCTGTCTGTCCTCCACAAAAAGCCTTTATCTAACCACCTGTGTGACTGTATCCTCTCTCTGTCCCTCCTGTCTGCCTTTATCTTGGTGATGAGCAGCTTTCTGTCTCATTCTTTCTTCTTTCTATCATTCTATCAGTCTGTCTTTCCCATTTTCTGTACCACTTCTGCCTGGCTACAAGGAATGTGTGTGACAAGGGAGAGCCCTCAGTCTCCACCCTGCCTTGCAGCCAGGTAATTATTAATGGCCTGACGTGACTTTTCAGGGATATGTCAAAGTTCAGTCTCACAGTGTGCATCTGTGTGTGTGTGCGTGTGTGTGTGTGGGTGTGTGGAAAAGGTGTGCTACACTGCAGGATGTGTCACGGTTGCAGGTGAGCAGAGACACTCTTTGACTCAGGTGTCACTTCTCCTTAAGGCTGTCAGAAATTACTTGGAGTGACTCTGTCGAGGACTGAGCGGCCGCACAGAGGACAGACCAGGTTCAGTAAAGTTCTCTGATCTGTAATGACATGTCTGGATTAGACCGCTACAGTTGTATTTAAATTAGCAGTTGTGAGCTTCTTCCAACTGTTTTCTCATTGTTTTTGCGTTGGCTGACATTTAACAGACTGCAGTTATGCGTTGATGTAGCCAAGTGTTATTATAGCCGAGAAAGTCATCTTACGTTAAGTACATGCATACCTTGATCTGTGTCTTTCCTAAGTGAAGGTAAGGACTTAAAGTATCCACAATGGCATCTCAGTTGTGTGACTTCGGACACCCTCTGAATATTTCTTAAGTGGTAGATACACGGATTAAAATGAATAAGGTGCATCCAGCTACTGTTTGACTTGTGCCTTCTTTTATTTATTTTCTAGCTCTGTTGAGGCTCCATTTCCCATATTGATAATAGGCCTCCAAGTTAGCCATCACCTTTTGCACTTGCTGATCAATTAGACATTGATTATACTGTATAAAGGCTGGAGCTGATAAAAAAAAGGACCACTGTTCACCTATATAAGTCTGCTTGTGCCCAGCACTTGTATTATTGATGATACATGAATATTATAGAGAAACAGGGATGAGTTTCAGCTACTCCACCGTCTGGCTGCCTTCGATTTGAAAAATCGTTTTCAGCTGCTTGAAATTTTTTTGCAGGACTTTTAAATATATTCTCCTGTTGGACTTTTTTAAAATTTGTTTGCATACAGCACCAACACCTTTTTTTTTGCGTGTGTCTGATGCGAGCACTTTTCCTCTTCTTTTCCATTCATACAGTTACTCACCAGGCAATTGCAAAATGACCGCAATCTTCCACTGCTGCCTATTGAGCAACACGATCAGAGCAGCTGAGGGATAAGTGCCTTTCATCGGGTCTTCCTCATTGATAATCAAACAGCTGTTGAGGGAGTCGAGACCAGTACAGATTGTCTGCCTTCAATCACGTTTGCAGCCGAGACGTCAGTTGCAAACATGAATGTTACAGTTATAAATCAATTGTGTTGAAAGTGACACGGGATTACATCAAACCTGAAAGAGTTTCTCCGTGTGAGTCAGGTTGGTCATCTCGTCTATCTGTTTACACAGCAGTGTGAATTATTGATGAGTTTGGCTCTATATATAGGACCTGAATCTGATGAGGGCGGCAAGCAGTAACACAGTTTGTCCTGGGGGAAAGAAAAAAGTGCTGCATTTGAATAATGTGGCCAAGATCCCACGGTGCAGGAGGTGGTTGTGCGTGGAGGGCAGCACCACTGAGAGATGAGAGGGTGGGTGTGTGTATTTGTGTTTTATGGTTATGTGTTTGTGGGTATATGAGGATGTTGTAGATAGTGGAAATTACTCTGTCCAATGACTTTTCAAAGTACACAAAAAAACTACTGTGCGACTGTCAGGACGTGCAAGGGGCAACCTATTTGTTTGCTTGCTTTTCCTTGAAGTGTCACCTCATTTTGTCACCTCTTAACTATTTTGGAAGATGTCAGCAGCCTTTCTTATGTGTGTTGTTCCTCCTGCCATGCCTGTCTTTTATCTAAGATTCACTATGCTGGATGAACTGAAGAAGAGTGCAGCGTTGTTTCACTTTCGTTATTTTATAGCTCTTTCATCCAAGTTTTTATGGCTTTTATATTCAGGTCTTACATGTTTCCCTTATTATGGGAGGTTACAATGACCAAAACAAATGACATGTTTGGTCATAAAAAAAAAATCTGACCAAGCATTGAGTGCCTGTTTTCAGTACTGCATGCTACAGACATATTTCAGTATAAATATTGAGGTGTAATACCCAGCCTTAGTGCTGCTTCAACTTTGGAAGGTGATAACAATGATCACACATAGATCAAATGCTGAAACTGAAAAATATTGAGTCATTGATTGAGAAATGTCTGCCTGGCATTGCTGTAGCACTGAGCAGACTGGTTGCGTCCATCCTCGATTGGAAAATACATGCGGTGTAGATTCTTATCATAAAGCAGGTCAGTTGTGATCAGTGGACAATATCTGGTAGCAGACATTTTTTGTTTTTAAGTTATCTCTAGAGTTTAAATCCAAATATTGGTTTAATCAGTTTGTCTTGTCCCACCTGCTGAGATTTTATACTTCCTTGAACAAGCCCATAAATTTATTGACCTAGCTGAACAGCTTTTGAAGAACAAGTGAGACTTACTATGTTTGAGAGAATATATTCATTAATCAGCAACTGATTTCTGCTGTAATATGTGCCAAATTTCTGTTTTTAATAAGATGTTGGAATACCAAGCAACACAGGTAGGGGCTGAATAGTTTAGAATATTACAAATATGGTATTGAAGTTCAATTTATAGTTTTTTCTATGTGACGTTGATGTGGAAAATAATCTTAAGGTGTCACAAAATAGGAATTCTTTGAAATAATTAAAGCCCAGCCATAGGGGCTTGGCATGTGACCCGTCATGCTAACTTGACACATGTAAACTTTATACCTGCTAAACATCGGCATGTTAGCATTGTCATTGGCAGCGTGTTAGCATGCTGGCGTTAGCATTTAGCATTTATTGTCTTCGTGGTCCTCGTCCTCAGGTCACCAGCCACAACAGTGACCAGTCTGTCCTCCATCTCACCCGTTATGAACTCTGACACACAGTCGTCGTCTCTAGTCTCTGTGGTCTTGTCTCATCGTGACATTCGGCTTGGCAGGGTGATCGGGTTGCAGCTAAGACTGTGACAGAGGTCTTCCTCTAATGTTCCCCTGGTTTCTGGAAAGCACAGTATGTGATGGATAATGACTGTGCTTTAAATAATGCTGTGAAGGAGAAGGCTCATGCAAATTCATACATTTATGAATTTATTCATAACTTTATGATTGTATTTGTCTTGGTATTTTACCTCTACATCCAGTATAGTTGCATAGCTTCCTTTTGTTCTGAACTTTATGAAAAGTGGAATAATTATTAATCACTTTATGGCTGCCATGTCATCAGCACAGACCTGGTCTCTGGCCTTTTATGCAAATTCTGAGCAGCTTACGTTTAACTATCGCAGACTCACCGCCACCCTTCATATGCTCAGCTTGATATGTGTTAATCTCTCGATACTTAGTCCCCACTCTGCATGTCTTTTACCGGAGCCTGCTGAAGGAATATGTGGTGTATTGAAATGGAGCCTCTTTTTATACCTGGTTCACTGGACCAAAATCTTGAAACTTCCTCTCATTCCACCTTCGACAGCTTTTTTCCTCTGGTCTTCCCTTCCTCCTTCTTAGAGTATGTCCACACTCAGGTGAAATAAGTGAGCTTTTGGAAAAACGTTTCCAGAGTCTGTAAATCTAAAAACTCCAGCTGCACTTTTTATAAAACTGGGCTCTTGTAAAACAACATGGTAAGATTAGGGCTTGCGTGGCAGGTAAATTTACAACGTTGGAGTTAGAGTACAATGTTGTGTGGCCTCTACAGCCGATCTCACAGTAGATGACTGATATCTCATCACAGCAGCTCAGAAGTAGCAATATGACCTGTGATCAAAAACACAGAGAGTAGGACGAAGTATAACCAGCTGAAACTCAGCAGACCAACCAGTCTGCATCAGTTGCATGTCTAACCTGATGCACATGAGCCTCTGATGCATAATTCTGTGAACCAAAAAAGGAGATTTAGACTTTACTTTTATCTAGGTCTGAGCATTTCATTTTCACAGCATTTCCAAAAGTAGCCATCTTAGTTAGTTACTTAACCTTTATTAATTCAGGAAATTGCACTGAGAACAGGATCTCTTTGAGACCTGAGAACAAATTACACATGTGTATGTATATATATAGTATATATAGTAAAGCTTTAAAGTCGGTCAGAGTAATGTGTGTCTCTAACATGAAGCTGTATCGCAGTTCATTCATTAGTAAGGTGCATAGTACCAGGAACCTTTATAAATGAATACACAGGTATGCTACATGCTACTAGATCTCCATTTGGAGCATGGACAGGATTGGGAACATCAATGGTTTGTGCTCTTGTCTAATGCACGCATTTTGTCTGAACTTGTGGCCATACACTAATATCAGACTCTACAATATCCAAGAGTAATAACTTCAATAAAAATACCTAGCGTGTGCTGCTTTTGTAGAGGCATTCAAATGTATCCCGTCTGTTATGACTGACCATTCATATTCTTGTCCTGCTCCAACAAAGTCTGGTAATCGAACGCCTCACACATCCACACTACAGCATCTCCAGCGCTGCTCATAAACAGTAGCCCACCCGCCTGCCCTATTCCCCCCTTTTCTCCCTCTCTCCCTCCTCACTGTCTCTCTGGCCTACAGCTCTGTCTGAGCCTTTCAACCAAAACACCACAGGATTATCCCTCACTCATTGAGAAACACACACACACACACACACACACACACACACACGCAGTCGTTTCCTGCACAGTGCTACGTGCAGGAAGATCTCAGATCACAGATTAAAGTGACCGCCTCCTCTTCTTCTGCTCTGCACGCTGATGCTCGGTCGCTCAGTCAGGCAGAGAGGACGGTGGGCAGCGCTGAGCAAAAATAAACGAACAGGAGGGGAGGCCAGGAGGAGGAGAGGGGCTGTGCTGCTGGAGGAGCCCACGTGTCTCTTTTCTCCTAGCTGTAGCCTTAGCCGCTGTAAATGGAGGACTGGGGGTAAGCCTTTGTTGCTTTTGCAGGGGGCTGTGTTCAACATCTCTCTGGGTGTGTTGATGGCCTTTGTCTTGGGGTTTGATGCTCTTGACGTGCTGATGCTACTGGCTCGCCCTGCTGCGAGTCATGGTGCTTTTTGATGCCTGTGCACTTGCTTCAGAGGAATGGGGATTCCCGATGCTCTTGCTTGTTTGTGAGGATGTGGATCTTTCAGTGTTGAGACTGCAGGTTGTACTGAGGAAGAAGAGGAGTCAGTAAAGAATGAATCAAAGCAATGTGATGGTGACTAAACCACAGATGCTGCTGCCAATTTGTAGGTTTTTTTGTGTGTGTGTGGGTACGTATTGTTTGTCTCTCTACAATTAATAACTACCTAGATGGTGCACTCTAAATTAGAACCACAGTCAGACTTGTGTCAAAATTTCTGTCTCACTTGTTGGCTTTAATAAAAAGTGGAAGACACCCGTCAGTGGTTGTTTTCCTACACTGCGATCTGCCTTTATAAGAGCCAAGCAAAGGGCTATCCTGAACAAAAGCCCCTCTCTACATGTTGCTAATGGATTAACCAAGCATGATAAACATCCACTTCTCTACCCCACGCTGCATCCGGTTTTTCCCAAAGCTGTTGGGTTAAACCACTGTGGAAATTTCCCTCGATTAACTGGATTTTGGATTTTTTTTCAGCCTCCTCACTTCCCTCTCTAATTTAATCTCTGCCCTTCATTGTGAAAAGTGTTGCTCCATCCATTGGTCCATGGCTGACCCAAATACCCATGCAGATCCCACCCCTCCCCCCCGATCTCCTATCAAAACACATCACTGCTCCTTCTCTCTCTATTGTTTCATATCTGTCTCTTCTGCATCAAAACCTTCTTCATCAACGGCTTTCGCTTTGTCAGGGTTTTTGTTAATAATGATATAATAATCTCACCGTCAATTTCTAATCAGCTAGTGGTTTCAGTTAGAATTTGCCGTACAAAGAAACATAAATATGCACTACATACAGTATATGCTGCTGAGCTGGAACAATCTCTCAATGTTTCATTAACTTTTGTCACAAATCAAATTGTGCTTTTTATGTTGACTTCGAGCAGGAATCCACTTTATTTGCAGCAAAATTATTCTCTGTTTTCAATGTGTGAGGTACAGGCACAAAATCAGTGTGCTGGAGAAATAGTTTGACAGGAGTCTTTCCAGAGCTGGCTGCCCAGCCAAACAAAGCAATCGGGGAGAAGGACGAAGAGCTAAGCTCCAGAGATCCTGTGTGGAGATGGGAGAAACTTCCAGAAGGACAAGCAATACAAATGAAGCCAAATGGTTCAAACTCGATTCTATCAGACCAGAAAACCTTGTTTCTCACAGTCTAAGAGTCCTTTAGGTGCTTTTTTTGCAAACTCCAAGCTGCTTTTCATGTGTCTTTCACTGACGAGATGGCTTCCATCTGGCCACTCTGTCTTAAAACCCAGATCAGTGGAGTGTTGCAGTGATGGTTGTCCTTCTGGAAGTTTCTTCCATCTCCACACCGGATCTCTGGAGCCCAGCAAGAGTGACCATCGGGTTCTTGGTCACCTCTCATACCAAGGCCCTTCTCCCCCGATTGCTCAGTTTGGCCGAACGACCAGCTCTAGGAAGAGTCCTGATTGTTCCAAACTTCTTCCAGTGAAGAATTATGGAGGCCGCTATGCTCTTGGGAACCTTCAATACAGCAGAAAGATTTTTTGTAGCCTTCCCCAGATCTGTGCCTCAACACAATCCTGCCTCTGAGCTCTGCAGGCAGTTCCTTTGACCTCATGGCTTGGTTTTTGCTCTGATATGCATTGTCAGCTGTGAGACCTTATATAGACAGGTGTTTACCTTTCCAAATCCTGTCCGATCAATTGAATTTACCACTGGTGGACTCCAATCAAGGCATAGAAATATCTCAAAGATGATCAAGAGAAATGCACCTGAGCTAAATTTCAAGTGTCATAGAAAAGGGCTTGAATAATTACTGTATGTCTACGGGTATTTCACTTTTTCCTTTTTAATAAATTTGCAAAAATTATAAAATTCTTTTCTAGCTTTGTCATTATGGGGTCTTGAATGTAGATTGATGAGGGGGAAAAATGACCTTGAAAGATTTTAGCATAAGGCTGCAACATAACAAAATGTGAAAAAAGTGAAGGGGTCTGAATACTTTCTGTATGCACTATAGATCACTGCCTTTTTGTGGGGATTTTGTTTTAATGATTCGTCCCTGTGGAGACATGTAAAAGGCCCCCCACCCCTCCTACATAGCAACAATACCCACAGATTGCCTTCAAAATTATCTTTGTGGTCATCTTGCGTCTCTTTATGGTTGTTTTACATCTATTTGTGGTAGTTATGTGTTTAATTGTAATCATTTTATGTCTCTTTGTGGTCATTTTGCATCTCTTCTTAGTCGTTTGATTGACTTTCCAACAAGAAGTATTAATAGTCTCTGCGAACAGAGGCCCCTTGACCCCTTGGGCTCCTGGGCCTGTTCAGAAATCCATTCAAGGATAGGAAGGTAGGTAAGTAGGTAGTTTATGCAGGCAGGTGGACAGATAGATAGTTTTAATTTTCACTGTCTCTCCTCTCACTTTGGAAGTCATTTTGTGCCCTAATTTCTGCAAGTGTCATAATTAGCAATCATGTCGAAGTTCGTAATTTCTGCAGCAGCATGAGGTGTTCCAGCGAGGCCTTTGGATAATGTTAGTTGACTAGAAATGAGGGAAGATTATTCTGCAATTAGGCGGCAGTGTTCTGACAGAGGCTGGGTGCGGCGATGCCACTGAAAATTAATAGCCAGTCATTACATCTATGGAAAAAGTCATCTCAGGGGAGTAGAGAGCAAATAGCCAGGAGCACTCAGGTTATGAGGGTGACTGCGGTTTTGTAAGTGCCTGAGCCCACTTGACATCAGTGTATGGATAGTACTGAGTAAAGTACAACTCTGATAGTGAACTTTCACATTCCGCTGGCGGTAATCACTGAACACGTCACCTTTAGTATGGCCTTTGTACAAATGTGTATTAGCTCATTCAGTGGTATCACCTTACATACTATCTGTTTGCAAAGTTGTGACGATTAAAGGAAGATTATGGTAGTGCTTATGTCCAGAACTGTAATTTATCAATTTATCAAGTAAAAACGTTATACATACACATACAATGCTCTTTAAAGCGCAGCTTTACTTGTCTTAAGTCGGTGTGGTTCATTGTTTCTAAGCATCTTGTATAAATGTTTCATGTGCACTGCCTTTTTCTGGTTATATAATTATTTGGCCTCCACTTTGAAATCTGTGACACTGAGTCTGAACAAAGAATTAAGATTAAGACTATGATGTTGTGATCATATGAGCTGTAGGAATAAGTACTTAGTCTACAAGTGATGGAACGAAACCAAAAAATGTGTATGCTTGTTTTATCACAGCAGCCTATAACCAGATTTATGAGTTCAGAGGGTGTTTATGCATCTCACGTATCCCTCTGTTCACGATGCACAAAGTCTTTGTTTACCCTCCTCCGTGCTCTTCTTCTCTTACAGTGCATGAGGAGCGTTACTCTGCTGCAGACCGACACAGCCTGAAGCCATCCTGCCAGATCTGGGACCATGTCTGGAGCCTACGACGAGTCCGCCAGCCAGGAGGAGACTACAGACAGTTTCTGGGAGGTGAGATGCCAGGGAGCAGTTTTTGACAGATTAGACCTAACTGGGGGCTGACGCTGCCAGGTGATAAACTCCTGCTGAACCTGCTTTGTCAGGGAGGTGAGAAGATAGATCCGGGGCCTCGTTTATCTGCTGCATGCCGGCACAGATTTGAACGTAAATCAGGCATGTGCTCATCGGTATGCATACTGTGGCAACAGCTTCACCGGCAGCATTCGATCACATACACAGATATTTTAATGGCATCCATATTTAATCACTCAGCATTTTTGTACAGTATTGTTTTGGTACCACTATTTTTGAGTGAGTTGTCTAAGCCAGCTAAATCTTTTGCCACGCAAGTGCTAAAATAACTGCAATAATCAAAAACAATTTTTTTACTACTTTGACTCTCAGTGTAAACATGAGGGGACTTCTAACAAATGATTGCAACAATTTTGTCATCTATTGAGAACACTGCAGTGCTACTCTGAATCCTCTTGTGACTCTGATGTCTCTTTAATGACCTGTTACTTTAAGGTCATTTTTTCTTCACGTCCACTACAGCTCTTATTACTGGTGACACCGCTCATAGCATACATCGACTGCCCTCATGGTGTCTTTTCTGTTTTTAGATAAGCCACCCCTGAATTTGCTAAATTACTAATTTTAGTTTAGCAGAACCTAATTTTCAGTCCATCAACCTCCTGGTCCATGAAGTTTGTCTTGCTTTTCTGTCTCACTTGCTCCATTTTTCAATTAAAAATAGTCCCACGTTTTGGGTGTAGCCACGAAGCCTTGGTTATTGTTGAAGGGCCTGATCGTGGAACAGGTGGGATTTTTATTCATCATTGTGCACAGATGTAGATTCATAAAAGACAGACAGATAGATGATACCTGACTTTCACGCTGACTCCTCAAACTTCTGTCTCCTTTTTAAAGATGGGAACGACAGAGGGACCTGCATCAAATAAATGTTGCAAACTGAAGCCATCTATCTTTGTCAAGCAGCAGTCGCTTGTTGCAGCAGACAAATCCACATCATGTGACTAAAATAGTAATAAACTGATTTATCATGGTTGTCCTGTGATTGCTAAAAAATATGGGGCACCAACTGTATTCTGACACCTAAATATTATTATTTAAAAAAGCAAGAATTTGCTAATGGTACCTGATGACAGGTTAATGGATGGATGACAGTAGGGTTGCAACTAACAATGACTTTAATTATTTATGAATCTGATGTTTATTTTTTCCCAATTAGTCGATTAATTGCTTAGATTATGTATAATTATTATAATTACATCATTTTTTTCTACGTTATTGTTGCCTGTCGGGAAATATTATACAGTACATCTGTAAACTACAAGTGAGAAAGGTGTGGCAGTGGATTAAGCATGCGGGAGGCTTTCTGATAGTTTTGTTATCATTATTATTATTATTATTATTATTATTAGTAGTAGTAGTATTATTATTATTATTATTATTATTGCTTGCCATAGTAACAAGGTGGTCAGGTTTAGCAACAAAACAACAAACAAACAAACAAAAAACCCAAACAAACTTAAATTATTTTTTAAATTTCATAATCACTTATCTGGGTCCAGGTCACGTTAAATGATTACTTATATTACTAAGAACTAGTGTCATATACAGCTGGGAAATACTGTCAGAAATGGCATATAAACGTCAATAAGATCTAGTACTTCATAAAAAAATTCTTGGTCTTATTGTCCCTACTGGTTTTCTGACAGTTAACAAGGCCTTAAAGTTGAACCTGGTGAACCTTGCTCGGACAATGCCCTCATTTTGCTTGTTTTGTCTGACCAACAGTCCAAAACCCCAAAATGTTCAGCGTCCTGTCACATAAGGCAAAGGAAAGCAGAAAAGCCTTACAAATGAGGCGCTGGATTTAGGGAATATTTGGCATTCTTGCTTGAAAAATGACTTAACCGTTAGTCGTCCATAAAAATAGTGGCATTGTTTTTTCGAATGAATAACTGATTATTTGTTTTAGCTCTAGATGGCAGTATGTTGCATTGGGTTTTTCCCAGAAGATTATGTCACCAACAGCCTTTTCTGAGCGCAAATGGTTTGATGTAATTTGAGCACCAAGTACCCAGAAGTCCATTCATTATACACAGTATGAGAGCCCGTGGCTGCTCACAGTGTACAAAGCAGGAAAAAGTTCACCACCTCTTGGGCTACAGATAATACTGACTATCATGTAGCTGTATGTTTAGACACAGTATGTACTGTATGATGGATTGACTCAGCAGTTATTCTAGACAGAGAAGACGTATTGTCACTTCATATCTTCAGGTTTTGTAATCCATTTCCCCCCAGACTCGGCTGCGTTTTATCCTCATCGCGTCTCTTCAGCCAGGCGGTGTGTTCAGGAATCAGCTGGCGCAGCAAAGGTGTCTGCCTCCAGCACACGGTCTCTACATCACAGTCACTCACTGCATTACAGTAGAGCTGCTGCAGTGCCGCCTGCCGATCGCTGACTCGGCTGGCCTAAGCACAGGGCTGGTGTGGAATACAATCGTTTGTCCACAGCTGCTTTCATTTAGTCCACATCTGAGATTTGTTGAGTGAGGCACAGGTAAACATCTATCACATATCCAGCAGAGAGGCAGCCCCTTTCTCTCTGTAACAGAGGTGTGAAATGAACACAGTAAGCTGAGATTCGCTCTGTCTCTGGGCAAAGCTAACAGTTCTCTGGGAGGTTCTCTGCTCCTGCGACCATAGAGAGTTGTAAATTATATGACATTAACCCACCCCCCCTGCCTTCATTGCATAACACCACACACACACACACACGGCAGCAGCGGTCTCTTCCCTTCTGTTCCCTCCGGTCTGTTCAGTGCATCACCTGCAGGCTGAGGGGAGAGTTGCTTTTAAAGGCTACACCTCATACAACGAACCCAACAACAGCAGTACAGTATGCAGCATTTTTCTCAGTAACATAAAACAAAATCTGTCTTGTCACATCATGCCAACTTCATCCATGACAACCAACAAATGAGATAATGACACTTTTTTGCTATAATTAGCAGATAATTTATACCAGCGAGAAACAAGGGGACACTGGAAAATATCTACATCACCTCTTAATTTTCAAATTAGCAGAATGATTTTTAAAAATGAGCATAAATCACAAAGAACAGCTCCTAATAGCAAATTGCATCCCATCCACATTAATCAATCCTTAAAGATTATCTTTGCACTCCTGAAGTGGAGTTGATTAATTCATTTGTTGATCGAAAGACAATTAATTGGCAACTACTTTAAAAATGTTTAAGACAATTTTAAAGGAAAAATGTCAAATATTTGATTCCTCCAGGAGCTCAAATGTAAGAATTTGCTGCTTTTCTTGGTCTTACATTATTATTACTTTGTGGTCTAGGACTAATTTATGGTGGGCATTTTTTAGTGTTTTCTGATGCTTTATTGAAAAAATGAATAGAGATTAATTAATCGATGACAGATTAATCGATGATGAAATTAATCATCAGTTGCAGCTCTCGCCTAAGTAAATTAAGAGCACGTACTATTCTCCAAGGAGGAAGTAAGCACGAATAGTTTGCCGCTTTTTTGCTTTTTTGATGGGAGTTAGATGAGAAGATTGATTCCACTCTCATGCTGGGACAGTAATTATGAAGCTAGAGCCTGCAGCCAGTTAGCTTAGCTCAAAAACCCACCTTTCAGCACCCCTGAAGCTCATAAATTTACATCCAGGTTTTGTTAACTCTTTTCACAGCCAGGCTAGTCTTTATGCTAAGCTAAGCTAAGCTCCGAACTGAACACACAGATATGAATTGTATGTCGATCCTCTCATCTAACTCTTGGCAAGAAAGCATCTAAATGTTGACCTGTTCCTTTAATACATTACATTTGAGGAGTGGTGTACAGTAAATCAACACCGGACCCCAGATTCGTTACCGAGGCTGAATCAGAGGCTAAAACAGTGCAGTTTTCAAAGAGAACACCAAAGAATAAATAAAAAATGTCAGGAAAAAGTGACAGTAAAAACGAAAGGGATTATATAAATTGTATTCTAAATTACTTTTTTCCAGTCAACTAAAATTACAGAAAGTAACTTGAGACATTGTTTTTATGTCAGGTTGCGAACTACAAACGTACAGTGAAGCGGATTGACGATGGTCACCGGCTCTGCAACGACCTGATGAACTGTATCCAGGAGCGTGCCAAAATCGAGAAAGCCTACGCACAGCAGCTGACCGAGTGGTCCAAGAGATGGAGACAGCTGGTGGAGAAAGGTAAGAGGTGTTTGTGAAGTCTGATGTTTTTTGCTCTGATTTTGACGCCTCCATGTTTTACTCGCCCTTCATTCCTTCGCCAGGGCCTCAGTACGGCACAGTTGAGCGAGCCTGGGTGGCAGTGATGATGGAGGCGGAGAAAGTGAGCGAGCTTCACCAGGAGGTGAAAAACAACCTGATCAACGAGGACTTTGAGAAGGTGAAGAACTGGCAGAAAGACTCCTACCACAAGCAGATGATGGGAGGATTCAAGGAAACCAAAGAGGCAGACGAGGGCTTTAAGAAGGCCCAGAAACCATGGGCCAAAAAGCTAAAAGAGGTGAGGGCCCGGTTTTTTTTATTTTGTGTTTGTTTTTTGTTTTTTTAATGATCTATTCCTGAGTATCAGATTTAGTTGACAGCTTTGAAAAATTACATTTGAAAAACTCAACAGTAACTGGTACATTGTTTCTGAGAAGATGAGTTGCTGTTGAGTTTCTCAAATATGATATTTCAGTTTTTACATCTGCTTACTCACATTTCTCAATACTGACTTCCCCTTTTTCAAAACTCTTCAAACATTCAGCACAGTGGCAGTCGACTGTGGAGTAAAGTGGATCACTTTTCATAGGCTTTGAAACAAAATGCACTCAATAGCCACATCTTTCAATATTCATGAACTTTTTTCCCCAGTCAAAGTCAATTCACAATCTATTTATATAGCACATTTAAAACAACCACAGTTGACCAAAGCGCTGAACAGGCTTAAAAACTCAGCCACCACCAAAACCCTGTGTATTTACACTCCATTTTACAAGTTTACGTACGATTTTTAAAAAAATTTACATTCAAAGCCTGACATAGCACGAAATTACTGCAAATTAGACTATAATGTGCAACATTCTGCTACATCTAAATCTAAAAAGAACTAAAAAATAAAAAAGCAAGAACTCCTAATAGGGAAATACAACACTGTGGGCCCACCTCTATGAAAAACTAGTGCCAGGTGGGGAAGGGGGGACAGGTGAGGCTGAATCCAGAACGATTCGTCCCTCTTGGACACAGTGATGTTGGATGTCTGGACGTGTCTGCGGAATATTGTCAGGGATGGATCAGGCTGCAAAATGATTCTTTCCCAGGTTTACAGAAGACAGGACATGAGGTGTGATATGGATGACAAGACAGGGTTGATTAATGCTGTTGCATTGCTACACCTGTAGCTATTCTACACACGCACTATATGTGTAATGTTTATTTATAGTTTTATATTGCATTACTGGAGTTACTTTAGTTTCATTCTGTGCACTTGGAATTTCTCTATGCAAAAAAGGCACACAAAAAAAAAAATCGCCTATTGAAGAATTTTCCAGTTAATTTCTCTGACATATACTGTATGGTAGCAAAACCCATGCAATAACATAAATAAATAAAGCTACTTCAAAGACAAAAGAGATCCATATTTTAATGCCACCTGATGTTAGTGTTCTTTAGGTCAGTGTGTAATGAGTGATAAAGTGTGAAGACTATTGCAAAAGTGAACCCAGTAAAGAGAAATGTGAGAAAAAACTATAAATTCTCTTCACCTCAGTCTGAACTGAGGTGGCAGCAGATATGGAGGGAAAACATATTTCTTTGTAATTTGGGAAAACTGACTTTTTTATGTCTTTTATGTTCTGCATCTGTGGAAAATGACAAATGTCAATGCATTTTTCAATGTAACTAGTAAAAGACCTGGTTATCACGTCCTGCTGCAGTCACGACTTCATGTAACAATTTTCTAAAAAGAATAAAACGTTAATTGTTTTAGAATATGATATCCCGTAGGCTTTATTTTAGAGCTGAAACAATTTAAGTAAAAGGTCCAGTAATCAATTAGTCAATCAATAGAAAAATAACCAGCAACTAAAGTCATTTCTCAGGCAAATATATCAAATATACCCTTGTTTTACTTTTTAATTATGAGGATTTTCTGCTTTTCTTTCTCTTATGTGATAGTAAATTGAATATCTTTGATTTTTAGACTGATGGTCAGACAAACATTTTAATGACCAAACAATTATTAAACAAGAAAATAATTGTTAGTCGCAGCCCCACTTCATTTATGCGAACTTTTTTACTGATTACGTTTGTGTGTATTTGTCATATGTGCAGATTTACTCAGCGTTAATCATTAGTACTAAAATGGTTTTCCTCCACAAGTTGAATTTGATTATTTCATCTTTCCGCCGTAGCTCGAGGCTGCCAAGAAGTCGTACCACATGGCCTGCAAAGAGGAGAAGCTGGCGTCCACCAGGGAGGCCAACAGTAAGGGAGAGGCCTCTGTGACAGCTGACCAGCAGAAGAAACTCCACGAGAAAGTGGACAAGTGCAAACAGGATTCACAGAAAGTGAGGGCATCAGCTGCTGCAGCTCCAACAGGCCTGTGGGATCATCGTTATGCAAAAACTATTTTCCTCAATCGAGTGAAAGCAAATCAGCTCACTGGCTATTTTAAGACGAAGAGCTGGTTTCTCTGGGCCGAGTGTTATAAAGGCAGCATAGCTGGAGTCAGTGTAGCATTGTTAATGTGTGACTGAACACCACACCTCCCCCTCTACAGTATATCTCTCCCTCACTACTTCAACACGAGCTGTTCTGTGGTAAAGTGGACTCTGAATTCTCTGACTGCCTTGACCTTCACACCCTTGAACCATGATTCTTTCTTTTGCTTCAAGGCACATTTATTGTCCGTTCAAGTTTGATAAGATTCACTTTTGACCACAGAAGACTCATCATTCCCACGTCATTGAAATGCTGGATAACATTTTCACATTTATTTGTTGCTGCTAAGAGTTTGTTGCCTGTCTTTGTGTCACAACCTAGGCGAGGGAGAAGTATGAGAAGGCTCTGGATGAGCTGAGTAAGTGCACCCCTCAGTACATGGAAAACATGGAGCAGGTGTTCGACCAGTGCCAGCAGTTTGAAGAGAAGAGGCTGAGCTTCCTCAGGGAGGTGCTGCTGGATGTCAAGCGCCACCTCAACCTCACAGAGAACCAAAGGTTTGAGACGTTTAAAAATGGCTAACACAACGAGATCAGCTGATCGCTACGCGGATCCCTAAATCGCTTTGCTGTTTTTTCGCAGTTATGCTACAGTGTACAGAGAACTCGAGCGCACCATCACGTCAGCCAGCCCGCAGGAAGATCTGAAGTGGTTCAGCAACAGCCATGGCCCCGGCATGCATATGAACTGGCCACAGTTTGAGGTACAGAAATACCATCTTAAGTTGCATCAAACATCCATAAATACAAATTGAAGACAATATATTGTCACTGGAGACATAATTGCCGTCCAATTTTCACATCACATTTTCCATCTTCCCTGTTTGACTGGAGAAATAATGACAAAGATGAAAGAGAAATACACTCAGCTGTCAGTTTGTGGTGATGTTGAATTGTATCACATTATACAGAGAAGGTGTTTGTATCATTTTGTCAAACCCATTTCTATGAGTGAGGGTAGGCTAAATAAACGAAACGTTTCAACAGCACCACAAACTGCATCCTCCAAAGTGATCAGAGTTTTAGCTGAGGGTATAATTACTTTTGATGAGACCAAATGGAGAGCCCAACTTTTTGCGAATTGAAAGTGCAAAAAAGGTGGTTATAGAACACTAAGGCAGCGTCCAGCTCAAAATGAGTGCAACTCAAACGCAACATACTGAGTGATACCTGGGACTGAACGACAGTTTCTGTGCAGGGCAGAAAATCCAAAACTTAACACGTCTTGTCTCGTGTTTTGCAGGAGTACAACTCAGACCTTAGCCATAGCATCTCCAAGAAAGAAAAGTCAAAGAAAAGCAGCGATGGAGTCATGCTGACTAACATCACGACAGCAGTAGACCACGCTCAAGCTGGAGACCGGGGAAGGTAGAATCTGATAAACTTAATATTTTTAATTTAAGCTCTGGAGATACTCTGGTTCAGATCACCTTATAAATGTCAGCTGTAACATCTCTGACGCCCAAAACTAAGTGCCAGTGTCTGTTGCAGATTTAATATTTGGTTTCTTAAAGGAATTTTGAATAATGTGATTTAGTTTTATTTGCAAGTGTTTTATAAATGAGTAACTAGCATCATATTTTATCACAGATACAACCATATAAGTACAATTGCTAATGGTTGCGAAAGTACTGTAGTACTATTTATAGTATTATGATTGTAGCTGTATAAGAACGAGATACATATCAAACTACACACTGACAAGGAACAAATCATACACAGTGGAAGTAATATACTTAATAATGGTTAATGTTCTGCTGAAATGTGTTGCGTTCAGTGTCAGCAGCTATGAGAAGAACCAGGCATACACAGCCTCCACAGAGTGGTCGGATGAGGACCAGACGGCCCCGAACTCAGGCAACGACACCAACGGAGGGACGAACCCCTTCGACGAAGATGTGGGCAAAGGCGTGAGAGTGAGAGCGCTGTACGACTATGAAGGCCAAGAGCAGGACGAGCTCAGCTTCAGGGCAGGTGAGCGTCACACCTGGTGGCTCCTGCCCTACTGAAAACATGGGTTTTTGGTGGGGTATTCCTTTAACGTTCTTGTCAACTGCTATAAGATCCCTGTTAGAACCTAGCTGCAGTAAATTACATCAAGTCAAATTGTTTGATATAATCTCACCCTGCTGCACATTTCTGTCGCTGTTCACTGTTAAAGGGGACGAGCTGACGAAGCTGGAGGAGGAGGACGAACAGGGCTGGTGTAAAGGTCGCCTAGACAACGGCCAGCTGGGCCTCTACCCGGCCAATTACGTGGAGCCAATCTAACTGCTCCAGCTGAGGACGCTTGTCTCGTCGGAGGGCAAAACCCAGACTGAACCGTCCAGTCATAACTGCACATTGCCAGAGACTTCAAAGCAAAGCTTCCTTGTCCTGTCGGGCACAGTGAGCTGTCTTCATCTCAGCACTCATCGCAGACAAGACTTCACTGAAACAAAACCAACCCCCAGATACTGCAACTGCAGCAAAATATTTTAGTCTCTTTTGTGTGTAGCTGTGTTTGATTGCGGTAGTGATGCTAACATGCCATACAGTATGTTGTCTGATCATAATATTGATATGGTATCGTCAGTTGTGCCTGGATAGCGAGAATGAGCCATGCATTGTGCATTTCATGTGTAAAAAGTTTTTTGTTTTTTTTTGTTTTTTTTTACAGTCTGGATCCTTGTACAGTTTTATTCTTATTGATTACGGTGTTTTCTTCCTTTGTGAAATATTTACATGTTTAGTCTCATAGGAATACATTGGCATTTCTGGGAAATGGGCTTATTCACTTTCTTCTTGAGAGTTAGATGGGAAGATCGACACCCCTGTCATGTCTGTATGATAAATACGAAGCTAGAGCCAGGACCAGGTTAGCTTAGCTTAGCACAAAGATCGGAAACGGGGAAACAGCTAGCTAGTTAACAGAATCATTTTACCGGCGCTTCTAAAGATCACAGATTAACGTATTACGTCTCCGCTGTTTAATCCAGAGAGAAAGACACTGCTGGATTTACTTGGACTGGCTCAAGCGACATCGCAGCATCAGTAAAATGCGCTTTGTAAAGTCAGGAAAAGCCATTGTGAAAACATTTACATAGACATTTATTCAGGTACGGTCTAAGATATAGGAAAGACACTAACAGTAAAGTGTTATTTATTTTTGTTATTGTTATTATAAGATCCTCAGGCAGAGGGTTTTTTTCTGTCCCAGAGGCCCAGCTGAAAATTAAAGGGTCGGGGCCTCAACATTCTGGATTTTATTTGTCTTTTTATCTTTTTATCATTTCTTTTACACCACAGCTTATTGGTTTTATCTTTTTATCTTATGAGTTTGAGTTTATTTTGCTGCCCTGTTTGAAGCACTTTGTAACTTGAGTTTTGGAAAGTGCTCTACAAAACATTTTTATTATTATTATAATTATTGTTATTATTATTAGTGAGAGGGGATGGGTGGGTGTCTCAATTTTGTCTTGGGGGGGGGGGCTCACAGTGTTAGACTTTTAAAACCACCTGGTTTAATCCGTACAAAATTGAAGTGGAAAAACTACACTGCCTATTGGACAGGAAGTAGTCGAAGCTCAGCCGCTGCTGCTGGCTCTAGCTGCCATCAGTCTTCTCATCTAAGTCTCAGCAAGAGAGCGAATAAGCATATTTCTCAAAATGTCAAACTATTCCTTTAACGGATTTAGTTGTTTTCCTGCTCCACTCCACAGCATGTCACTGAATTAGCATTTTGAAACAGGATAAAAGACAGTTCGTCATCAATTAAAAAAAATAAATGAATAAAAAGATGCAGTCTCTCTCAGCAGAGCTTCTCTTTGAAATGGAAATAGGTATTCTACCAAACACTGCAAGGATTGTTTACATTAACCTCCACTGTCCCACCCATCTACAATAACGTGCCTGTTATAACAATGACCTCTCATTCAGTTCCTCCTCCTGTTTTGTCTCTACGTGTTAATAATGCAGACGCCACGAACAAAACCTGCCCGGAAATGTAAACTCGCAGCTGTTTTGTATGGAGATTAGCTTCTTTTTACAACCAAGGTGTTAATTTTTTTTTTTTTTTTTTCTAATTCCTGCAGTTAATCAGACTTGTTTATTATGAGTGAATGTCAGTGACTCTGTATTATCAGCTTCCAGCTCTTATCTGTGTGATTATGTGCATGCTGATGCTCCCACACACTGTTTACCGCTCTGATCTGAGCTGATCCAGTGCATGATCTCAATTTGTTTCCACCAAATTATTGAAAGATTCTTGATTGAATTAAACCTCTGATCAGGATGATGATGATGATGATGATGATGATGATGATGATGATGATGAGAATAATGCTATTGATGTGAATTGCATAACACCATGAACCTATTTCACTGTGTACCAAATGCAGGCTGTATTAAAGATAGGCTATACACGTCTTTAAGTATTTAGTTTTAATCAGAAAAATTCAATCGAACCTTATACAAAGCAAGATAAGGAGCGCATGTGGCGGTGCAGTACATGTTATATGAGTATATGTTACACCTGGTAACCGCAGGTGTTGGTGGATGCAACACCCTCCCCGATGAGGCAGACTGGTGTTGTCTTACTGATGCAGACAGAGAAAGCTGCAACGGGAAAAGCAGAAAGTGGATCTGTCTCTGAAATATTGATGATAGAATGGCCTTTTCTGCTGCAAGAGAGAAGGAGGGAAATGTCGCTTGTTTTGGTGTTTATGCTTCTGTACGCCTTTTAAAAGGTGTCGCGCCGGGTTCTGGCTAAGCCCCGGGTTCGGAGTGGTGAAATGAATGAAATTGCCTTACCGAAATCTGCCACCCTGCCACTCCAAAGACTCTCACACAGTCACGTTCGACGAAGTGAAAGAGAGCTCGCTTCCGCAGAATCCGACTCCAGGTTATCCAGCTCAGTTTACACTGAAACGGCACACAGGCCCTCTTTGTCTGATTGAGGAAAGACCTCAGCGTCCTAACTGTCTCAACGTATCTTTAACTGTATTTGAAACACAATGGGACTGTTTACAAGAGTACTTTAAAAGTGTGCAGAAGCAGACATGTGCAGCTACAACTGCAGCATCCACTGTGAAAATCCTGTGATACACTGAAGGATGTTAAATCATATTTTAAAAACAAATGCTCAAATGCTCCTTTTCTTTTCTGTCCTTTGCCCATGCTGGAAACACTGATCTGCAATGTTGACGGAAAACTTTGTAGAAGACTAGAGGACTTTCTCTTTTTTTTTTTAAGCATAGTGCTGTAAGTTCCAAACTGTAGTGCCTGTTTCATCTGCGTAAGCGAAAAATAAAAGATGTCATCAGAAAACTCAGAGGGTCACACATGAGCGTCTGTGAACCTGAGATGAAAACACGGAGTGTGATTAAACGATGTGTCGAGTGACACTACAGTAAAACTCGTCTTTGAACCACACAGAGTTGCGACTGCAGCACACAATAATTTATAATGTGGTGTAATCTCGTCAAAAACAGTCGTGTATGAAATATTCAGATGCTTGTGAAAAAGTAGCCACACCAAACAGTAAAAATATTCCATTACAAGTAAAAGTCCTGCAGTGAAAATGTTACTTGAGTTAAAAAGAAAAGTATTATAAGCAAAATGTACTTAAAGTATCAAGAGTAAGTGGGTAAGTTCTAACAATGTAGAGTATCTTATTATTAAATACTATATTATTATTATTAGTGATGCATTTATGGGTAAGCAGCATTTTACTGTTGTAGTTGGTGGAGCTAATTAAACTATTATATACTGGTGGGCAGTTAAATGTATTCAGCAATTTATATTTTATAAGCTCATCAGAGGTTTTGTACGTAAGAGTCTTCATTTGTAAGGTAACTTGTAACTGCAGTAGTCATATAAATGTAAACGAGTTAAGAAGCATTTCCCTCAGAAACCGGATGGAGTTGAAGTTTAAAGTAGCATAGAATGAAATTACTCGGATAAAGAACATGTAACCTTAAAATTTGTACGTAGGGGCAGTACTTGAGTAAATGCACTTAGTTACCGCCTCACTTTTAATGCAGTCCGAGAAAGAGTTAAGTTGAGCTTTAATGCTGCGTCCTCCCGGGTTCAAACTTCGGACTTAATAACAGTTTGTGGCACTAGAGGTCAGCAGTAACCGCATGCAGCTCCCTGCGAGGCAGCCTCACACACACACGTGTCACATAAAACCACCAGATCGTGAGTCAGATTCCCCTCGGACAAACACAGTCCCTCGATATCTTCCCGTTCAATCAACACACCTGCTACCAGTTATTGGACGTCAGCCCCACGCCAGCAGAGTTCCCACAGTGCCAAAGTTCAGGACCGCTTCTTCAACAGGTACACAACACTCTTAGACCTGTGGACGTCATTTAAAAGACAGTGCCACATTTCTTTGTGTTGTAACAACTGAATCAACATTTGCCAACTCATGCAGTTTGCAGGAAATTAAATTTGTTTTAGCTATCCGTTGATATTTTCGTGTTCTGTTTCACGCATGACTTACAAGAAAAGTCAACCCTAAAAAAACTGTTACAAAACAGCTATTTGCTTTTCTAATTACATTTTGTGGTTGGGTGGTGTTTATTTTTTCTTATTCCACTTGTCAGTGGGCCAAACACAGACACGAGGACATCTTGGTGGCAGAGCTACTACAAATATCTCAAATTCCCACTTCATTTATTATTATCATTTATTTCCTTATTTTTTTAACTTCTGTTTCGTAATAAATGTTGGCGCTTGGAGTCGGTGTGCTGGCATTCCTACACTCACTGATGCTGCTTTTTAAATAGCCTCAAACCAGCTTGATGTGTGTTAAATTGCACCCTTTCAGTTTCTTTTGTTTATAAATTTCTAAAGCGTTTAATGTCTCTCAGAACCGAAGTGCAAAAGTTTCTTTCTCGAGTCATCATTTTGTGATATGTTGGGCGAAGATTCACTGTCGAAAAAATGCAGAAATAACAGTTTCTCCAGCTAGAGTTGCATCGCACTACTAGTCAGAAGGTTTGATTAATGCAGCACCTGGACAGTTCAATGCAACGCAACGGTCATCAAAAGGAACTTTGGGAAAATTGGGAATTCATTCAGATGTAGACAGGGATAGGAGAACGCAGGGGAAAAGGGATAAGAAGATGGTAAAAAATGCAGGTTTATGAATAGACGCCTTTCTTGAATTGAATTTTAAACAGCCCCTCACTACAGAGAGCGTTCATCGGGATGTGTGTTGGCTCCGTCTTCGCAGGGCGGATGTTGAACTAAAACGGTTGTTTATGTTGTCCTTAGCAGTGGTGAAGCAGTGGTCGAGGCCTGCAAATAAGGTGCAGAAGTAACTCTGTCTGTGCTCAACAGGCCTTTCATTGCTGTAATTCTCTGAGGCTTTACACATCTGTCGGTGTATTATCACGTCAGCGTGGTATTAATGACTAAAGTAACCATGTAGATATTGCGGACTCATATTTTTCACAGTCTTACCTCCACTTGATCCTTTTTAATTCAAGTTTCCCTCAGTGAGATTTGAAACCATAGAGACATGATGAAGGGAAAAGTTTACCTGTCTTACAAGATCGAACAGCTCAGAACAGCCCAAGGCGCCGGCCCTTGGCTGATATTCACCCTTTGGTTTACATAATAGAAAAAGTAATTATGACAAATCTTCAAACCTGTTGGGCAATATGGAAGAAAGAACAGTTAGTGGTGAGAAAAAGGATTAAGTTATTTATTGATGATTGAGCCTTCCGACAGCTGTTAAGGTGAGTTTAACTTTGCTTTCCACACACGCTACTTAAGTTTTATTAGTTAGAGACACGACAGAGGTCCGTTAAAAAATTGAGCCCCGTTTGAGGCTCGGATACCGTATCCTTGCTCAGGCAGACGTTTTAATCGCGGGGTGAAAATAGTAAGCACTACGGGAAGGAACCAAATGAGTGTAAAATTACAGACACCCAAAGTCTTGGAAATTAAATAACTAATTGAAACATGAAAAAAATACTCATAAGATTAAATTCAGATTAAATATATAACTATGTAACTGTGAAATAACCCAATAAGTTTGGAAATTAAATGTCATCCTGCTTCTTTTCAATATAAAAGTTAATTGCATGTAATTTTTCAGTCTTGTTTTTTCTGTGAATTGTTTTTTAAATGTCTGGGTTTTTTTCTCCCCAATTACCAGTTTATTTCACTACATCTTCGTCTTTCAGTCAAGACGAAGCTGTCCAACTGGACAGCCACAGCAGTCTGTGTCCCGTTTGTCTGGCTTGACAGACAGATTGACTTTGTAAAACATAAAAAACTATTAGAATAAAATAGCTAGACTATGAGTCTATAGACAATCGGCTCTGCGAGCACGTGCTTGAGCCCCGGGGATGTCGTGAGCTAAGTGCTAACGTCAGCTCGCAACACAATCGCAGAGTTAGTACTGGCCTGTTCATGTTAAGCAGGCAATATTTCGCGTGTTCACCAATCTTAGTCTAGTGTGTTAGCATGCATGAACATTGGCTTATTAGCGCTAAAGCACAAAGGGTAGCTGAGGCTGGTGGGAATGTCGTTAGATTTGGAGGTATTTGGTCGTAAACCAAAGAAATGGACAAGCTTAAATTTTGAGCTGATGATGGCGCTAGAGCAAAAAGTAAGAGATCATCAAAGTTATTACGGTTCATCCTGAAGGGGATATGAATGTATGGACCAAATTTCATGGCAAACTATCCAATAATTGTCTTGATATTTCAGTCTGGCCCAAGGTAGTTTGCCGACTGACTAAAATTGATGCTAGGATGGTGAAAACATTTATTTCATTATTTTATATTTTCATGGTTGTGTGATATGTTTTGTCTGTATGTATGTATTCGATTAATTATTTCATTTTCCATTTATTTTATTTTGAACACTTAGGGTCATAATAAAATGCCCACAACATAAGATGCAGTATACAGCATTATAAACCAGGATTGAAAACATAATATATAAAGCAGGGCTCCTCAGCAGTAAAACAATAATTAGGAAATGCATCACTCTTTACCAAGTTACACCATTATAAACAGAGTCACAGCAAGGTATTAAGGCTCGTCCAAAGGTTTTCACCTTTGAATCAGATAAGAAAAAAAAAAAAGAAAAAAAAAGAGTGCCTGTCTTGTAGTTGTAGTTGGTTACGGGAGCTGACTGACTGATTGTGTGTATAACATGACCAAACCCACAAAAGAAGCAAAACAATCCTACCCACATGATCAACTGTGGCAGAAAAACTGGCTCTAACTCAAACAGAGATCACGGTCAAGATGAGCAGAACAAAAAAGGCAAAGCAAATTCAGCTGTGGCCAATGGGCGTTTTCCTGAAGCTTGTGAGTAAGAAGTATCAGTTCTAACTGTTTGTTGTAATGAATGAAGAATGAGTGAGAGTCACATTATGGATAAAATAAACAGGCAGATCATGCAAATTAAAGGCAGTTCACCTCATTTTTTCTCTTTTTTTTCCTTTTTTTTTTTTAAATCTGTGGTTGTCTCATTCTGCAGCTGGAAAAAGCCTCAGCGGCCACATTGTTTTGTCTCTTCCTCTTGGCCCGTGCACAGATAAACCTTCCTGCAGCAGCTGCCAGCTGTTACTTCAGTTTTGGCAGTGGAAGTGTGTACCATCGGGGTTGGTCAGTGCACGTGTTCTCGCCTTTTCATCTCGGGTTTAGGTGTTCAAGTGCATGGTGAGATAACGTGTCCTTTATTTTAATTTTGTAGGTTTCCACCTCCTCCTCCCACATTCTGCTGCAGCCTCATACTGGGTGAACAAACTGGTACACCAGTCTCTGAGACACGTCGGGCTTGCGGATGATGCCCTTCTTGTAGTACTGACGTATGGAGCGGCTCAGTTTGTCATAGTTCATAGCAGGTCGATTCTTCCTGAGTCCCCACAGTCTCGCGACGTGAGCCGAGTCTTCGATTTTGAAAATACCTGGTGGGAACCACAAGAGATTTGAGATTTGTAAAAACATGCCACAAAAAGAGTCAGTGCTTACATTTTATGTATGCTCATATAGAGAGTAACTTGGAGATTAGTCGCCTACTTGCATGCATACTTTTTTCATTTCAGTCCTTTTATTCAAACCAGAAGTGACGTTGAGAATAAACACCAACAAGGCCAAGAGGACTTATTTTTTTAACAAAATGCTTTTAGAGACAAAATTATTTTGGCATTTATGGTTCTATTGTAACAAAAATATACCATAAAATGTACTACAATATTGTACTTTTGAATTTATTTTACATTCATTGTTATATTGTTCTATATATATTCATTTATTGTAGTATTGTACTATTTATAAATTTAGAATGTATTGTTCTATTGTGAAATAAAAAGCTATATTTTTTGAGGGAAAATGTCTCACTGCTGAAACAATGTTAACGACTTAAAATGTTTTAAAGCATTAATGCTTGTGATTTAGAGTTGAAATCGCATCACTTAAGGAGTTGAAGTGTACACACTGAAAGTAGCTGAACTGTGAGTTGAGGACAAACAGATAAAATAAAAGCAGTTGAATTTGAAACTGAGGCACTTGAGGAAGTTGAAGCTTCGGCTGAAGCACCAAAAGGGTTTGAAGTCTCTGTTCAAGTGAAAGCACTGAAAAGAGCTCAGGCCTCAGTAGAAGCGTACGTTGATATGGTGAACTTGTCAGCAAACGGTTGCTTATTTTCACATCCAGCAGTTACAGAGTAACATGATCATTCATTTGGAGTCGTGTTTCTGGCCACCTGGCAAACTGCACTTCATTTTCACTATTCCCTGTCTTTTTGCTCTGTTTTTGATCTCCACCACCTGAAGGAAATATCTGGCTCTTTAGCCGATAATTGCTCCAGTGTACAGTGGGGTTTTTTAGAGCTTTTTGGTTTTTTATAAAAACAGCTGTCTGCTGTCGAGAGCAGTGAGGGTGAACCAAAATAGTAAAGTTGTGGGCCTGACAGCTAAACAACGAACTGAAACTCACAATAAAGCTCCGTAAACCCAAACAGAGCTACTGCTTCTCTGTAGGTTCATCACTACGAGTGATCCTTTTCACACTGTCACATTGTTTTATCGTAGTCATTTGACACATTGTTTTTTTACATATCAGTTGTAACTTCTTAAGCCTCCTCTAAAGCGTAAGAGATGAGAGCAGCTGAAATGTCAGTTGACGTGTAGTAAGTAAAGGCAGATGAAGAGCCAGCTACAGTCGAAGTGATCAAAGCGTTTAAAATTTCAATTGAACCGCAAACTCTGAAAGCATATGAACTGAAACGATAAAGAAATATTTTATTTTTAGTTGCATGTTGTTTTTCCCTTTCACTGCAACATGTATGCTTTAGAATAAAGCAATAAAATTCCCATTTCCAGGAATATGCAGTGAACAGATGGATGTTTATGACAGTCTGAATTAAAATGACTGGAGAAGGAGCATGTATGCACATGATGTTAAAATTTGAAAGAACCTTTTTCTTTATTGAGCCAGCGGATGCAGCGTCCATAGTTGTGAGGTTTTAGCAGGAGCTCTCTGAGGAACTGCCACAGATGAATAGGCTGACCCGAACAGGACGAATCGGCTTCAGACCAAAGCTCCTCGCCGCCTGCACAACAAAACAACAACCTTTGGTCTTGAAGGCCATTGTGTTGTGATTCACTGAGAAAAGACACATGCTGTTCTCTTGGGCACAAAAAGATTACCGAGCCCGTGAGGTTTAATCAGGACACAGAAAATACACAATGCAAAAGCTTGATTTGACAGTCCAGTGTCTGGTGGTTTATGGTGGTTTAGTGGGAAAAAGGACAACAGTGCAAATTGTGCACCTTACATTTATTAGAGTTTGTTAATGAAATGGCAGGCGTACAAGAAAAACAAACCTACCTGTAGCTTTGGTATCTCCAGTTGAACACCTCTCTTTCATCCAGGCAGCTGGACAGAAAAGCGAGACAAATATTTGACTTAAGAATAAGCTCTTTTTTAAATGATTTAATGCTTATACCTCTTACCCCCACCTAAACTTACTTTAACACACTAACATACACATGCACACACACTAAAGTTCAAAACAGCAGCTACTACAGCTATTGTAGGGGGTGCAGCAGCCTGTGATGAACTTGTCAAATAAATCTTACACCCTTACCTGACTTCCATATGTCCAGGTGCGCGTGCAGCGTGTCTCCACACTGTGGCGAACGCTGGCGAAACTCCTCCTCGCTCATGGCACAAAGGTCCTTTCCTGTCAGCTCCTGGAAAGACTTTCCAGCGTGGGGCAACCTGTACAGGTGTTCGGTCCACAGCAGCCACTTCTGCACATTTCCCATGTTCCACTCTATAGGGTCTTAGAAAACAAAGAAAAGATGTGAAAACGGTGCGAAAACTCTCAGCTGACGCTACAATAAATGACCTGGTTTGGGGCCATTCCTCCACTGAGATTATTGTCATATTGAGTCAAGTTAATCAGTTAAATTCCCAATCTTTTTTATAGTGTGTATTATGTTCGGGAACGTGTACGTATAACAAATTTACTGTTTCCACAAGTTTATTGTGCTTTTATGGCACTATAATTCTAATCAGTAGAACAGACGACCCGGGATCGCATTGGTTTATGACAGCCAGCAGCCTTACAATGCCTAATGCTTCCTGTGTTTACTTTGCGAGCATGAGAGACCTCGCCCTTAAGACTGTGTACACGTCTACTGGCAGGAAAGAACCATCACTGTCACTACCCAAGAAAACTTATTTCAAGATCAGGATTAAACAGATCCTGGAGCAAGTAAACAAGGCTTTGCATCAGTAAGGATATAATTCAAGAGATCTGTCATCTTGCCTGAGCTATTCATACAAATATGCTTAACCCATGCTTAAGCATCTCTGAATCAATATTCCTTTACCTGCAAATAACGGGCAACATTTAGTTACTTTGTTTGTTTTTTTTTGTCATGAAAAACGCTTCGTTAACTTTAAAGAATGTTTTCTTTGTCGGCGATATGACTTGTAGATGACAAATTGTAGCAGCAGATGTGGTGGAAGTCAGCCTACCTGGGGTGATATTGAGCAGTTTGCAGGCTGTTTCGATGTCCTTCAGCACCTCTCCCACCACCATGCTCTGCACCTGCTCCAGAGACCGCTCCTCCTCCTGGCCCTCCATCCCTGGAGAGAGTCCCTGTTCCTGGCTATCAATGATGGGGCACTGCTCTGGTTCTTCGCAGGGCTCCATGTGAGTCATGGGTGCGGCCAGCGTTGGGGAAGCCTCCGAGACTTTCACTAGCCACGTTGCATCTTCAGTGAGAAGCATGTCGAAACAGGAGAGGAAGATGCCTGGCATGCCACGCTCCAGAGTTTCCACGTTTGGTTTGGTCTCCCCCATGTCCCAGGCCTCTCCAGAGCCCCTGTTTCGCTCCAGAATGGCGAGGGAGTCCTCCGTCATCCCACTCCGGGGCTCATAAACTGTGCCTTCGGATAAACTGCCCACTGAGTTTGACATAACTGGTACCTGAAGATAAAGGAAACAAAAGAAGCCAAATTAAACTTTTTCTAACCTGTGACATGCACATGAAGTGCAAGCTATATAAACTTTTTAAAGTATCCCTCCAGCATCAGAAAGAATCAACAGTTCTGCCTGTAACTTAGCACTGTAACATAAGCAAAGATGTCTTGAAGGTAAATACATGGTTCCTCTCTGCAGCGGACAAGAGTTCAGAAATGATAAGCCCGTCTGACAAAGTCTCGTTCAAGCAGTTCGACGCCACTTTGATTAGAACTATTTCACGATTTAAGTCAAAAAAGATAATACCTTTACCAACAGTTCCTTCCTTACAATTCTTTGGCTGCTAAACCAGCATTTGTTTTAGCTTCTCCATCAGAGCGGCTGCCAGCAAGAATCCCTTTTCGTAACGTGTTAAGAGCAGAACTGTGGCGAGGCCGTGCTGGTCGTCGCTCTATAAGAACCCCAAGCCCTAATGGAGGTACCAGGAAAATTACCCTCAAGAGAGTTAAAACACACACAGCGCTGACAGGCATGGGGCAAAATGGATTTGACTGAGTCTCTTATTTGTGGGTCAGTGGCCCAGAATGGCTGATGTCTTGGGGGTAGGTGACTCGCATTGAGACCTGAAACAGCTCCGCCGCCTGCCTCCGCTTTCAAGGTGCCGTCTCTGCAGCCCTCTGTCTCCACTGTCAGCTGGAGATTTTAATCAAATGGAAGTTAGATAATGTGGAGCAGAGCGTGCACTAAAAATGATGCCTGTTTTATGGCTACTAGACCGATAGGGGCGACAGCGTTTTCTTAACAGGAAATTGCCATCATAACATTTATTGATGTCGGCGGTAACGCATTTGTTGTAATCTCAGGGTGAATCCGCATATGGCACGCAGAATGTGCACCTGTCACAGCTGGCATATGGGAAGGCACACTGCTGTCACACACACCAGGTTATCAGTGGTTGGAGCTGATGCCTCAGTAAAGGAAGTGTGCTCCCACAGAGCACATGTTGAAGCAGAGTCATGGCTTTATTTGTCAAGAAACAAAGAAATTAGAGTCTCGTAAAATTTGCCAAATGATAGACTACACCCATCAGCTAAAATCATCTGTCCGGGAGTGTCCGGGCAATTTTTTTTTTTTTCCCTACGAGATGGCACTGTTAACTTTAGCATCACACACCTGACACGACGTCTTGAAAAGCCTGGATTTAAGAGCACAAGCTCTTTCACAGTTGTTGATCTCAAACCTTTCACATGTTTCTTGTTTCTTTTTTTTTTTTCTCAAAGGCACATTAATTGTAAGGCTGCTAAAAACTGTCGTGAAATGACTTTTTTTCTCTCACCAAACTTCCCCAAAGACAAATTAAGTTATCTTCCCTGCCCCCCAAAAAAAGATTCCCCTTCTAGTCTTTGGTCCTCAACCCCCCACTGTAAAACCTCCTCCCAAGTTTTCCTTTTATCTCCAAATTTCTCGTAAACTATAACCCACTCTCCCTTTCACTCCATCAGGAGTCAGATTAAAAGCCACTGGTATCCCAGCCTGGCTGCTGCGTGTTAACTCTGCTCTGTAACAGCTTGCGCTAAGCCCATTAGCAAAGCAAATTTAGCCATATTACCTTCTTCCAAAAGGAAGAGGGGGCACAAGAAAAAGACACAAACACACACCCCCAGGGAGAGGGATTAAGACCCTGACTGATCTCTAAATGAGTTTGGTCAAGACGCTGATATTCATTTCAGGAGCATTAGAGCTTGCTCCATTTACCCAGCAAGGTCAGCCTTTGACACCCAAAGGAAAAGGACTCAGGACTGCAGGGATCCACGCTGGGAACCGTATTTTTCCTACATGCTCGGTCTCATTTAACATGAAGACGGTGATTATTTGAGGTGAGGTTCCTGTTACCGCCTTGGATTTTAAACGATTGAAGCGGTGTTATCACTTTTTTTTTTTCATTGTTGTTTTTGTGTTTTTCTGCAACAAATCTAAATCAAACCAACGAAGAATGACCTATGTATTGTTTTGATGCCTGAGATATCACAAAAAGTCCTCACTTCCAAATCCTCTGTACAAATAAAAGTACTAGTAAAGTTGCAGTCTAGTTTAAAATTAACCTGCTACCCCATTAATCACTGTTGCTGAAACAGTTTTGTGACAGAAGTAAGCCAAGTGTTCAGATTAAAGTTAATGAGTAGTGATTAAAACAACCAAAAGTGTTCTCTTTCGAAAAGTGTGTTTAAACTGGATGATTCAATCCGAGCTGAAAAAAGAAAAAACCTCATATGTAGAGAGGATTTCAAACATCTATCTAAAAGTGACGAAAATGTTTGAGCGCTTTGCTCATCACAAAAAAAAAAAAAAGAAGGTCCGTATTGTTTGAGTCTGGCGTTAAAGGAGTGTGTACAGCCAGGCGTGACTATTTGCCATGTGAGCGTTAAAGGGGAGATTTTTTTTTTTTTTTTTCCCTTGTTATTGTTTCTCATGGGAAACTTGGACCAACTAGGGAAGTCATTGTGCCGAGAGCAAGGAAAAAAGGAGTTCCATCGTTGTGTCGAGTTACTTGCTCGGTGTGAGGAATTATGGGAAGAAAGTCTGCAGGTTGGGGAAAATGATCTGAATCTTGTTTCATGGCAGCAGTGACATGTGCAGGTGTTCTGTTCACATTATAAATTAGGTCTTTTTTTTTGTGTGCCAGTTTTATGAATTGATTCTGTGTCAGTGTCTTGTATTTTTATTGTTATTTACAATATCTGTATTTTACATACCACTACACATCCCCATTTCATATCTTTTATACTCCATTCCACCCCTGGGCAGATTGTAATAACTGCCAATGGGAGAATTAGGTGCGACTGGGTGATTCATTTCTGCTGTTAGTCAGGTGCACTGGCATTAGCCCAGAATCCTAGGAAGCAGAAAATCATTTCAAATGCTTTTGCTGTCGGTCCAAATTCATTTTGACAGAGGGCTCCGAGTACAGTCAATGATGGCAGAGAAATCGCAGGGGTAGTGAAGATATGGAGACTCTCACTATGGCGCCGAAGGCATGTGCCGGTGCTGCTGGGTTTAAAGTGCTGATTGTTAGAAGATCAGAAATAAACAGGTTTTTAATAGTAGTTTAAAAAGTTACACAAAAAATGTCTGCAATCAGCAGTGCTTTTGGAAAGAGCCGGGTCGGCCTAATGAACTAAAAGTGCATGCTGACAAACATAAAGTCCATTTTTTAATCCGTCTGCTCTCCACATTTTCAAAACAACCCTGTCTCCTAGAAGCTTAATTGCCAACAGCCTACACATTTTGAAGGAAACATAATGCAGACCAGATTACGTTTCCTATCAACATACTCCAACCAGCTGTTTCAGTGCAGGAAATAAATGTAGCACATCATTCATTCACAAAAAAACGTTGCCCCTAAACGTAATCTATCCACCGACTATGTTTGCCATCACAATGTAATTGGAAAAACAGTTTAATAATGTATATTTTCTTGTGCATTTAATAAAGACTTGAGTTGCAACGCTGTGGCTAAGGTCGAAAAGCTGGTGTATCCATAATAAAATAAAATAAAAAAATAAAATGCCACAAAGTGCATTGGAAACAGATTTAGTGAATAAATCACGACTTACATGAAGCATGCGACCTTAACGTCCATTGAAACTTTCGCTCAACTGAAGAGACTGAACATGGTGACACATGAAATCACCAGATCTGTGGGGACCAGAGAGGAGGCTGTAACCTTCCTCATCGGGGTATTGTAATTTTTAAATTGGTAGAGCAGGGGAAGGTCTGTTATGTATTTCTCCCCCCTTCTTATTTCCATCTTCCCTTGATATAAAAATAGTTACTTAAAAAAGATGACTGTCATGTGCGCCGTGGATCATAAATGTGTTTTCCCATATGCTCTGTACTTTAATACTGTCATCATTTTGAGATGTTAATGGGGAGAGTGCAGCTTTTTTCTAAGTCAAGAGGAGAAATATGAATTACTCTGGGGAGGGTTTTTGGCTTTTTAACTTTAAGTAAAACATAAAGTTGAGACTCCTTCCATGGAAAATATCATTCCAAATTGGACTTTTTTACGTACACATTAGAGTCCTGATGTAGATTACTTTGACCCGATTGTTATGAATGAGAGGAGTAAAAAAGCACCTGCACCTTCAGGGATAACAGAGCGGCTATCGATGATATTTCTGTTTGTAACTTATTCCTATTACAGTCTCGGTGAGCAGCTGTTGTATTTAATTTCCACCTTTAATAAAAATCATAATCAAATCCACCGTCTTATCTTGGACATCAGTGACAAATTGATTGTGTCAGCTTATCATTGTGGTTTTTGCCAATATGCAATTTCACATACACAGAAAGAAGGAAAAAAAGGCAAGTGTAACTAAGAGACAGAGCAAACGCAAAGAAAACAAAAGAAAAATAAAGGGAAAGTTAATAAGGTAACGGCTTTTCATCCAACTCTCATTCTCTTCCCCTCTCTGCCATCTTAGGCTTTTTCAAGATTTCCAGATGTTCAAGCCTTTTCTGTATGACACAACAACTTCATTCACCCTGAAATGGTTTTGTTTTCAATTCATGGTTGTCAACTTACCAATGACATTAAACCCAGATTTCTTTTTTATTGTTGTGACCAAGCAAAACATGCAACACTAAGCAATTCAACTTAACATTTTTGTCTTCTCAAACTTGCATCCAGCCCTTCTCTGTACTTTTTTAGATCATGATGTTTGACGATTTTGTCTTCTCGATGTCTGTTCTAACAATTGTTTTATGTTGTTTTTAATACTCTGTGGTGAAGCCACGAAGTTCCTAACTTTGTGAAACTGACAAAACTTTAAGCCTCCATACAAGTTACTTAATAATACATACAGAAAATATGAATAAATAAACAAATAAAGGACAAAAATTCTGCAGATACTGTTAATCCTATATCAGATAAGTTGCACAGAAGACACCTTTTAATTTCTCTGAAAGATGAGATGATGATAATGTTATTAACATCGGTAACAGACAGGTGCAAGTTGGACATCTCTGCTATTTAAATATTCACAGCTTGTTTGTGTGTATATGAAAAGTAGAAAAATCTGATTTAAAAGAATTGAAGTGTCACACAAAAGTTCCTCCTTCAAATAATAATAATAATAATAATAATCCTGTGAAAAAGAAACTAAACACTGTATTTCTTCTAGAGTCACACATCACATATTTAAGACATTGTGTAAGTCAGTGTCTTCTTACCGAGGCAAAGATGCTCTGATGGCCCGATGCAAAGACTTGACTGGATGATGGTAGATGCAGCGCAGCTCTGTTTCTGTTCAGGATGAAAAACGGCCTTTTATCCCGTTTCTGACTGATGCTCGCGTCAGCCTGGACGCCCGGCCGCTACCTGAGGACAGAGGTGCAGCAGGCAGAGGGCACCCTTCAATCTGTCTCAGCCCCCCGATTACTGTCGCAGAGACCCCAGCCCGAGGCCTCGGAACCCTCCCAGGCCTTTTGGCAGAATCACACTTAACCTGAAAGTCACAGCGCAAAGCACAACTGCAAACTAAGCTTCAAGTGAAAGCACCTGCTGGGGGTGTGTACAAAGTGAGAAGGAGCCAGGGCAAGTGGCTGAGTGAGTGAGTGCAAAGGAATTCCAGCACCATTGACTGCAATTTATATTTATAGGGTAGTTGTGTTTACTTATGCACCGAACCCAGTGTGTGTGTGTGTGTGTGTGTGTGTGTGTGTGTGTGTGTGTGAGAGAGAGAGTGATTGTGCCATGTGTCCTGCAGATTAGCTCAGACCTCCTCAAACACTACTAGCTGACCTCAGTGCTGAGGCGACAATTCAAAGCAATAAGAGACAAAAATATTTTACCACTTTGACAAAAAACTTTATGAGAAAATAAAAAGTTTCCTAATTAATTCTCTTGCTTCACGGCTTTGTGGTTTGAGTTGCAGTGGTGGAAAAAGTAACTGAGTACATTTTAGTCAAGGACCGGAGTAAAATTTTGATTAACTCATAAAACTACATGATTAAATATTTAACCAGTAGTTCCCAACCTTTTTGGCTTAAGTTCCTCTACATTGCACTCAGAAAGTATTCAGACCCCTTCACTTTTTTCACATTTGGTTATGTTGCAGCCTTATGCTAAAATCATTTTAAGTCATTTTTTTCCCTCATCAATCTACATTCAAGACCCCATAATGACAAAGCTAAAACAGAATTTTAGATTTTTTGCAAATGTTTTAAAAAGGAAAAAACTGAAATATCCCATTGACATAAGTATTCAGACCCTTTGCTACAACACTTGAAATTTAGCTCAGGTGTCTCCCATTTCTCTTGATCTTCTTTGAGACGTTTCTACACCTTGACTGGAGTCCACCTGCGGTAGATTCAACTGCTTGCACATCATCTGGAAAGTCACACGCCTGTCTATATAAGGTCTCGCAGCTGATGATTGATATCAGAGCGAAGAACCAAGGCATGCCTGCAGGGCTCAGGGATAGGCTCGTGTTGGGGAGAGCTGCGGCATTAACGGTTCCCGAGAGCACGGGGAGCTTCTTCCATGGTAGAAGTTCATTAGAAGTTGACCATGACTTGCCCTGGAACTAACTGCCTGGCCAGACTGAACAATCAGGGGAGATGGGCGTTGGTAAGAGAGGTGACCAAGAACCCGATGGTCAATTTGGCCGAGCTCCAGAGACTGTGTGGAGTTGGGAGAAACTTCCCGTTACATAGAATACTCACATGCCCATATGTACATTGCAAAAACTCTTTGTAATTCTTTTTGCTGACTGCAAAGTGATGCATTGTAATTACAAAAAACAGTTTCCTCTTGAGGGCCGCTTTGTGTTTAATTTAAGCCTGTTTGAACAATGGGGCTCTGTCAAAAGCATGGAAATAACAGGTGTTTGTGAAAAGGCTTTGAAAGAAAATTAGCAAAACAGTGGTTGCCTACAAGAATAAGAGTACCCTAAGACTACTGTTTAT
This sequence comes from Xiphias gladius, assembly GCF_016859285.1. NCBI lineage: Eukaryota > Metazoa > Chordata > Actinopteri > Istiophoriformes > Xiphiidae > Xiphias > Xiphias gladius. Next base: position 8,660,015 of record NC_053420.1, on the reverse strand, counting down.
CTAATCTTTCCCCTCTAATCTTGCTCTTAATTCACCATGTAAATTGCTAAATGGCCAATCTGCTGATAGCACCCGCTAAAGCCTGGAGTTTTTTTCTTTTTCAGTTCCAGGACATGTTTTCTAATCTTCTATTTCTAAGGCAGGAGCTGTGAATTTGATATGGTTAGCCCACAGTCTGAATGGACTAATTGTGAGATACAGAGAGGGTGTGCACAAACTGCGTCAAGACTTCTAGGTGCCCAAGTGTTTGTAGACACACCAAATCAAACCGTGAGCGATGACAACTTCCTTTCATTGGAAAATTATGAAATTGGATGTGTGTTTTTGTGCTTGTGCATAAATGCATGTGTGTGTTTCATGCATAAAGTATGAGTGTGGACTTGTGTACACATGTGCTTGTGTGGTGTGCATACACATACAAATTTACAATTTATGACATGGTACACAATTAAATTGCCTTGTAATTTAAACTGGACGTACTGTATTATTTTAAAGGAGTCTCCTCATATAAAATCAAATAATTTCAGTTATCTATGAGGGGAAAACGTCTCTTTGCTTTTGGCTTTACCCACATCCAGTGGATCAACAAAATTTGCATGGCAGTTTCTTCGACTAGTGTTGGACCTTTTCTTTTGCTCTAGGACAACATTCTCATGGTCTAAAGACACTGTGCTAAAGGAAGCTAACGGTGCTGAAGTCAAATACGGAGCCACAATTGGTCCACTGTGATGCTGATATGAGTAATGATTGTGCAGGTGTCGCTAAAATAACAAATATCAGTGACCCTTGAGTTGTCTTAGCAAAGTCAATAAACTCCAGTAGCTTGCCTCACTCTAATCTTTGTTGAGTGAATGAATGTCATATTGTCAGAATATGAAGTGAGTGATCTCTTACTTAATGACACTTCTTATAACTCTTTAGGGGGGATAATCCAATAGAAAATCCGTTTGTGGTCAGTTTGGCAAAAATGTGTTACAATCTACTTTTACTACTACATGTGGCATATCATGTGAGGCACATTTTAACGAATAAGTGCCTGCTGCTGTTTAAATACAGTTTGATGAGTACAACTAAATATATTCTAACGGTGCGTTGTCAGTAAACGTGCTGTATTGAATTACTTCCTCTTGGAAACAGAGAGAGTTTAATTGACAGCGCCACATTCAACTGTAACAGTCCTACTCACAAGGACAGTTATGTCAAATTAAGATCCATTTCACAGTGAACTAATGCAACAGCTGGGCAGGGTGCCAAGGCATTATTCTGTTGGTAAAACAGTTTGCACTGCAGAGACATGCCTGATCCTGCAGGTGTTTTTAAAAAAAGAAAAGGATATTAGGTCAAGAGACGGAGTGGGATGTGATGTAATGAACCACTGAACGGGAATAGAAGATGGAGATGAGAAGGGACAGACATGACATGCAGTGGTGGAAGTTTGTGAGTTTTAATCCCAGAAGGTGGTTGTGTTTTTGACCTGTACATGGATGAAGCCTTTTCTGACAAACTGGTCAAATACCAGTCCACAGTTACAAATAACTACAGTATGAATGTACTGTAGATCAGTGATGCTGATATTTGGCAGTCTTGGGCAGGTTCACTATCTGAATGATCAGCAGGTAGTCTGGCTGTGTGGTGCAAGCTCTATTTCCCCTACCCTCTACACTCTAGTGTCTGAATATGTGTAACCTTTGTAATATTTTAAAATATAATACTGGAATCCTGTATACTTGTAATGTTAGTATTTCTCAGTGCATATGTGTGTCTGTGCAGTTTTGAAAAGTACTTTACAAATACTGAACAATAAGTATGTTTCTCCAAAAATAAACACAAGCATTAAAAAAAAAATGCATATGAAGAAAACATTTAGGCAATAAACCAAAGGATTAAATTAACAAATATTGTGGAAATTCTTGTTTAAAATACCAATATTAACAGAAGAGCCTGTGCATCAAATGAAAAAAAAAAAATTAAAATATTAGTCTTACAGAGATGTATATGCCTTCACACATTAGTGACCTGTTTCACCAAATTTGCAGCCTGTGAGCTACAGTTTGCAGTATGGTATCAGTTCCTCTGCTGTTTATTATGACATGGTTCACTGATTAAGACAAACACTACACTTGAGAGTCATGCATGAGCATGCAACACCCCTGTGGGATTTGCAAATTTATCTGCAATTTACAGGTGACAAACATTTGTGAAACACCACATTGCCACTATTGATGATCAGGCACTTTAGCAGTGGTCACAAATCACTTTTGTGAAATCATCAGTTTTGGAAATTTCATCACCTTTTGAGAGAATGTGGTGGCTTATTTAGACATCCAACAGATACACAGCCGTTCCTTTACAGTTGTGTTTCTGGGGTTTTCTGGTGTGTTTCCCAACTAATGTACTTTAACTCCAATATTAATGCTCCTTTTGGCTCTATTTTGCCCCCCCCCCCCCCCCCAACTCCTGAGGAAAATATAGGACTTTTAGCTGTTAAATGGTTCACTGCATTCCCCATCTAGTCACTAAATTTGTCTGTCTGCCTTTTGGTGCTGGGCAGGATGTGGGCACAGTGGGCTTTTACAGCTTTTTCACTGAAAAGAGCCACCTGCTGCAGCTTATACAGTAATGTAAACAATGCTGACGAGAGGATTGTGAGTGAACCAGAACAGTAACATTGTGGGTTACAAAGACCAAAACAATGAGCTGAAAGAGGCCAAAAAGCTCCACAGAGCTGAGGGGGAGCCGCACAGTCAAGTGTTAATTCTCTGTCATGATATCAATAAGAGAAGTGATAAAACAAACGGTGCCTAATTTATCAGTTATTTTAGTCTTCTGACATTACCTTTAATGTGCCGCAACACTAAAGCCACTACATATACTGCAGTTGGAGATGTGTTTTATATTCTGCTAGTGAAAATGTTAAACAGGTTTGTTTGGTTGACAGTGCCAGCCCTTTCAAACTTTAGTCTTTATTCAGTTTCATGTTATTGGGGTCAGTTGATATTTTCCACAGCAGACGAACAGTATTGCGGTGGAACAACTTGACAAATGCAAGTCTAGATGCTTTACCATCTTTGTTGTTTGAACATGAGGAAAGTTACTGCTTTAAGTCATGTTCACTCCGCTAGCTTGTTAAATTACATTTGTTCAAGCTTGTCTGCCTTTTTTTTTTTTTTTTTTTCCATAGACAGTAGTCAAACTTTTACTGGAATGAAACTTTGCATGTCACCAGGCAAAGGACCGTGCCAGCAAATCAAATTTGAAGCAACTGAAGCAGTAGATGGTATGCGGCTGGTGCTGTACGCAGGAATAGACAAGTCCAACAAACACAGTCTCTTCTGTTTGTTTTGCCTTATGGCCACTCACAATGTCGCCAGCACTGATGACAGATACCACTGCCGCTCTTTTGGCCAACAGGCTAATCACCATGGAGATTTCAGTTTTGATAGCATCCTGTATGAAACCTGAATGAAACATGACGAGACACATCTTTTTAAAGCAGATTAATTGATTACTGAAATTAAGGTTATCTTCAGTCAAAGTTAGAGCTCTTTCAATAGTAGAAAACCACAAAGAGAATAATGAACTAACTTCAAAGTTTTCTAAGCCGACTCCAACTGTATTCAACAACACTTGATGAAGAGGAGGGAGAGACACTTCCTGCCTCAGGGCAAAAAGTTGTACATTAAAGTTTTAACTGTCTTTGCATGTGAATCGTGTCCATGCATGAGAAAGCCTGTACGAGGTCTTCCCTTGTGGTATAAATTAGTGCTGATGATTCCAAAGTTAGAACTGAGTTACAATATGATTGATAAAATAAAAGATTATCAACCTTTTGCAGCAGGACTTGATAGGGGCTTTAAATGTGATACATACAGTGAATCAACAAAAAAAATCTAGAATACGTATAATGTGTGCTTTATATATATATATATATATATAAAATGTGGTTTCAGGATTAAGCAAGCAAAACAGAGACTATTTAACATAATAAGATGACAGGTGGATATTAGGATATTAGTCAGTGGTCCCACAAATTGCTTTCATAGTGCTAAAAGTTGCTTTCTGCAATATTTTGAAGACTATTAGCTACTGGTGAGATAAAAAACCATTGTCAAACATATTTATCATTTTGATAAACACACAGGTCCCTGATCATATCTAATGCATTAACACATGCATCTTGGCTGAATTACAGTAATTAAAGCAGCACATAGTATACACTGAAATATTATCACCCTATGAAGTTGTTATAGTGAACTTGTTAGCCAACAGTTGACTATTCCCACATCCAGCAGACAAGGAGCAACATTGACATTCATTTGGAGTCATTTTTCTGCCCACCTGATGAATGTAAGTCCAATATTTACACCTCTTTTAGCTCGGTTTTGGTCTCTTCCAACTCCTGATACAAATATCTGGCTCTTTGGCTTCTTAATGCTCCATTACATTCACAAGCTAATTACTAACTTTATCTGGCTGCGGTTTGGTGGTGAGCATGTAGTGTCTTGGGGCTTTATCTGAGCTTTTGCTGCTGCCAGAAACAACATTAAAGGGATTGGTGAGAGTAAACCAAAGTGGTGAAGTTGCAGGTCAGACTGGTCATAATTTTCTGCTGGTTCATCACTCTGAGCGAGTCTTTTCATATGTCATTTGATCCATTGTTATTATGAAAATATTGATTAGTGCAACTTTTATGACAATGTCTGAGCTACTTTAATTACTTTAGTTAAGTATTTTTATCTTGTGGAAGTTTACACCTTCTCTCTGCAACATTTAAGATGGATATACATTTTAATTCACTAAAATTACCCAGCAGCTGTAGTGAATATTTACTTGGCAGATAAAGATTTCATAGAAAAAAACTTATGACAGTCTCATAACATTATGCATTATTTTGCAGAACTAGAGCAGCTTCAGATGCTATTAATGAGTTTATAAAGGATCAGCTACAGCACATAAAAGCTGTGTATGACTGTTTTGTAATGAACATTCTTTTGAAACATTCTGCTGCCAGATTGTCAGAATATTTCCTTTTGTGGTTGTTTAAATAAGAAAATGTGCTTGTAATGCAGTATTGTTTTCATTGTAGTATCTCATCTTTAACTTGAGTAAATGAAACTCCGCTGCTCACTCTCCTCTGCTTTTGCGATGCTCTGAGCCTTCCCTCTACGAAACGTTTGGCTCACATTGCTCGTCGTTTATGATGCCTGCAGCATTTCCCTCCCAGACAAATAAAATCCTTAATCTAATCAAATTGATACCTCCAAAGTAGTAGGAACTCTATTAACCAGATGGTGTATGAAAACACACGTCTGCTTCCTGTCTCCAACTCCAACTGCACTACTTGACCCCTCAGACACACTGTACAGTTTTTGTATTATACTGAATGAGTAAATGTGAGACTCATCTTTTAAAAATGTTATATTCGATGTTTAATGGTTGATTTTCTCAGAATAAAAATCTAATATCCCTAATGTGTTGTGATACAACTAATTGGTGGGTGGTGTTTGCCCTGCGTTGCTGGGGGCAAGACAGTATGGAGATGCTCATTTGAATGCTGACAGATAAGGATCAGAGGAAGGGATTTTCAAATTAAACATTTTAGTTTGCCTCCAGCATTTCCCCCCAGAGTCTTGTAGCAAGCAGTTCTTCATTCAATATTATATTTGAGCTGTAATCCCACTGTGATTCAGAATAGGAATAAGTACAAATGGATTAAAAACATGTATATTTTTCATCTGTAACTTATTAAAGTTATTGATGAATTTTAATTTTCTCTGCACATTTAAGTTTCTGAAGTTACTACAAAGTTATTTGAACTGCTACAGTGCTTCTCCACATAAATATGACTAAGGATCCTCTGGGATGTATTGTATTTCATATTTTGCTTTCCAAGATTAAAGCACTATCCATCTGTTACACCTTTGTTTCATTCCTTCACATTTACGCTCTCGGAGCCGCGAGCTAAATTCCCGTTTGACTTTGGCAGAAATGATGGGAAGTTATCAAAAATCAGTTATGAAAACAAACCTAATGACTCAAGTACTAAGAGAGATTGCAGATGTGATAGGAGCTTTCTAGAATTTACGCTTAAACAAGAGTCAATATTTGACTCGGTTAGCAAGCCACACGATGTCTGCACAAGCCCCATTCAAATAATCGCCTCAGTCCTCCCCACCTGCACGCACATGGCTGTCACATCCACCCACACAAACAAACACTATCTGTCTTACATAAATACACAGATACAGTATACGTGTATTACAGTATGCACCGTCAGGCTCATCCCACACGGTAGTAACCTGAATTTAAAATGGTAAAAGGGTCGAGTATCGACTAACCTGATTTAAGTTCAGTTTAAATCAGCAGCGGTATATTTACTACCAAATTACTTACTCACATACTTATTTCGCAGTCTTTTATTGGAGGAAATGGATTTATGGCTCTCGGTGTTTTACATCTGCAGCTAGAGACTCAAAATACAAATAACAGCAATCCCACCAGGCCAGGCCGACTGCAATTCCAATTACTCTCTCATATATCACATATGAGTACAGAAGAGTGCAATGACTAATGAAAAAGCGTCGTTTTTCTCGTATTTTTCTCTGAACAACGACGTGTGTGTTCGGATTCTCCTGGTGGCCCGATTGGTTGACACCACACGCTAAAAATAACTGGATCTGGGTCAGAAAATGGAAAAGAGGGAAAAGAAATGTCGGCGGTTTGGGCGATTTTCCACTCAACTGCCACTGAGTTTGGCCTGGTGTGTCATAGTGCAAACGTTTTCTTTTTTTTTTTTAATTTTTTAAATAGCTAACAATGACGTTGTTGAATCAACCTGTCAGCCTTCTGGACATGGTCGAGGGAAGTTTTGCTAGTGAGTGGTATCAAAACACTCAAAAGGTCAACTGCTACACACACACACACACACACACACACACACACACACACACACACACACACACACACACACACACACACACACACACACACACAGGGTCCAGGTTAATACAGTGAGGCTGTTTGGAGTAAAACAGCCGTCATCCCAATAAGTCCTGAGCTCTATCAGAGCTGTCTTAAAAAATATTTCTAAAAGTTTAGTTCTGTTTCCCAGGGAGAGTTTCCTCTGTCATGTCAAGTTTCTAACTACAGTTTTTAGTTTTGCTGCTTACTGTCATGTCCACGGTGAGCGGCTGCATCGCCTTCCGGCTCTGTCAGGCTGCCAGAGACAGCTCTGACAGGTCACCCAGTTCTTTTCCCAGCTCCGCTATCTTTACGCGCAGGGCTATGCGCCGCAGCGTGTGTTTGTGGTTTACATTCAACCAATGAAATGTTATTTAACAAGGAAGCATTATTATCAGAAACAACAACAATAATAACAGTTATCATTGTTGTTATTATTAATGCTGCTTCCTGATTAGATAACAATTACCCCCTGAAGGCAGCGAAAACATACACGGATCATTGTGGTACTGTGGTGATTATTGTAAAGTAAAAGCAGTTGAAAGGTGGCCACCAGCAGCTTTCTCTCTGCTACGCTGTACCTTACATGCTCACGGCCAGACTACACAGAGCTACTTACCTAGGGCCATACCTCACCTAGTGGAAAAGGCACGCCACGCCACTGAATAATTTGGTTAAATTAATTCATTTTTGACCTAGTATTAGTTCCAAAAGGCCTGTAGGAACCTGTTAAATCCATGACCAAAGAGGGAAGCTTTCCTCGGGCTAAAGATAACAAATACTTGTGTAACAAGTATTTGGTGGTGCAGAGTTTATTTTGAAGTCTACCACTGAATAACCCAGTAATTTGCATATTTGGACATGTACTTATTTTACTGGGAACACCTGTTTGGAAATACTTGCGTATCCTCAGAGCTCTACCAGTATCAGAGACTGATACCTCATAGCATTTGTTTGTAGTTGTATCAAGGAAGTTTGAGTATCAACAAAAACTTACAGTTCTGTCCTTACATTACAAGATCAGTCTAGACCTGTAATGGAGATTATCAACATCCACTGTAAATCTACATGTTGCTATTAGATATTCATCAGTTAGCTTATAATGGGGTTATGGTTTAGCACATTTTTAGCGTCGCCTGCAGCATAGCTCTGTGGGTGGCAATGTCGGTCTGTTGGCCCACCACTTTGGTCTGGACAGAAATATCAACAACTTCTGGAGGGGGTGCCGTGAAATTTTGTACAAACATTCATGCTATTGTGCCACCATTTGTGGTTTTTAGTGAAATGCCGTTAAAACTATTGCATATATTGCTATGAAATATGGTGCAGACATTCATGTTCTGCTCAGGATGAATTATAATAATTTTGGTAATCCCTTAACTTTTCATCTAGCGCCATGATCAGGTCAAAAATTTTAGTTAATGACAAATCCCATTCCCATCAGCCTCTGGAGTAGTTTGTGTTTATGGCTAATTAGCAAACATTAGCATGCTAACACGCAAAACTAAAATGGTGAACAAAGTAAGCACTGTACCCAGTACACATTAGCATGTTAGCGTTGTCATTGTGAGAATGATGGCCTGCTGACATTAGCATTTAGCTCATGTATAGCCTCACAGTGATGCTAGCTGATTGAAAGATGAAAGGTCTGCTGCATTTATCACAAGTGTAGTTCTAGTGTTGCCTCGAAGAATAGTGTTCGTCATTATATTGTTTCACAATAAACCATCTTTCTCAGCAAAAAATAGAACGAGTCAGAAAAAGCAGTACAATGGCTCATATACGTGATTTTACATTTATATGATACAGTATCTACTGTATGTACTGTCAGAGGACATTTCACTCAAAACCAAAATATGTCAACCCCGTGGTGGTGCTAGAGAAATATGTAGGGATCAGCCAAGTCATTAATATGCATCAGCTGGGTACCATGGAAATTCATTGGTCAATAACTAGTTGATGAAACATTTCACAAAAAACACAAACCTCGTGGTGGCGCTAGAGGAAAAGTCAGGGTATCACCAAAGTCACTAGGATTCATCATCTGTGCACCATGAATATCTGTGCCAAAGTTTTCACTTATTTCACAAAGTAATTGAAAACTGCTACCTGCTGATGGAACAATAGGAAACGTCAGAAGATCATCAAGGCCAGTAGGATTCATCCTCTTGGCACCATGAATATCTGTACCAAATTTCACAGCTGAGATTTGTTATGACATTTCACTAAATGCCAAAAACGCCAGCCTGCTGGTGGCACAAGAGGAAAAGTACGTATGATTTGTTCTGTGGGTACCATGAATTTCCTTGTACTAATCTTCATGGCGAACTATCAAATCGTTGAGGTCTTTCAGTCTGGACCAAAGTGGTGGACTGGCCAACTGACTGAGAGACAAGACAGACCGACCAACATTGCCATCCCTAGAGCCATGCTACTACCATGGCTAAATACTGCAGTTTTAACACTGATTTCCTGAAGGTGGCTTCAGTGCTAGAATGGCATAAACTATTATTTTCTTTGCCTGTAGATGGCATGCTCAGCATGTCCACACCTGCACTGACTGAAACTGCAGGTGTGCAACTGCTGACACTGCAGCTTCACAATTTGATGATGTTGGAAGGGCAGGATGTGATTTAAGGTTTAAGGAGCATTAGACGTAAAATAAGAGGAATAATAAGCACAGTTGGTATTTGTCCTCACCAAAAAATACAACTTACTCATTGTTTCAGTGTTAATTTAATCATACAAATGCTTAATTATAGATACAGGGGGGGAAAAAAAAGCTTTATTGTTTGACAATTTCTCTTCAGATAAATGTGCTATTTTAGGACTATGTAAACTTTCATCTCATTCACAAACCATACCACCAATCTCAAGTCCATACATAGTCACAAACTAAAACTATAGAATGAATCCAGCAATATTCAGATTTCCTCACTGTCTGTCGCTTTCTCACACACACACACACACACACACACACACACACACACACACACACACACACACACACACACACACACACACACACACACACAAAAGACTGACTTGACTAAAAGAAGCAATGCAGAAGAGTGTATACTGTTTGGGAGAAGGACTCTAAGCTGACTCAGTACAAATACAAACAGATGCACGCAGAATGCTGGTGAATTTTACGGGTATACATGATCATAGAGGCAATGAACTCTAAACAATAATATTTAGATGTTCATAATTACAACTAGGAGAAAGTTTCAATGAAATACCCCTTTAGAAAAAAATTTAACACTATCATGGAGTTCTATCACCAACTTTTCCCATTTTATTTTTAAGCCAAAACACATGATCAAATCCATTGTCTGACATAATGAACATAGCAAAGCTGAAGTAAAAATTCAGGTGTGAAAGCAGACCATCTCATTCGCAGATACGCAAAACCTTAATAAACACAAGTCAATCAATCTTAGTTTTTAAGATCAGACAGTGGCGCAGCGATGACAGTGATGCTTAAGAATGGAAACTTTATGTTTAATACTTTGAAAACAAAACTTAAAGCTCTGGAGAACATAGGCAATTTGGGTAGAGAAGATTAGCAAAACAAACCCATGAAACTTTCTGGAAAAGGAATTCACACAATAAGCCAAAAATCACTACTTTTCCTCATTAGCAGTGGTAGAGAGCATTGTGCAAATAGCAGTAATAGAACATCAGTGCTAATAATGCTGATACAAACCATTAATTTTCATATTCAAATTGTCCTACAATCAAACTACAACTTATCACCTTTTCTTCACAATGTACTCAGCATGTCAACTCAAGTTTAAGTTGGTCATTTGTTTTTAGCACCACCTGCTGGCTATAAATGGGACTTTTTGCATCTGCAATGCACAATGTGACAGCAAATAAATAACATCAGGGCAATTAGTGAGTCAGTTCATCCAAATTGCTCAACAATGCTTCAGAGGTAAACACCTAGTAAAGCTCTCTAAATATTGATGTGTATGTGTGTGTGTGTGTGTGTGTGTGTGTGTGTGTGTGTGTGTGTGTGTGTGTGTGTGTGTGAATAGACACGTCATCCTTTGCCCAAGTAGTATACACCATTGTTATGTCAGTTAAATCCAACGAGAAACCATTAACATACATGCACGGGCAAACGCACGTGCACGCACGCACATGCACATGCATACACACACTCACACACACACAAACACACACACACACACACACACACAAATATATTTCTAGTACACATACTGTAGACATGGACTCTGGAAACTACAGTCACTCACCAGGCAAAATAGATTTAAATGGCTTTTTCAACCCTTCCTCACACCTCACTGGCTCAAACTCACTTGCATCCTTTTACACTTCAGCATCTATTTAAAGCGAAAACCCACCCTAAAAAACACACACACAAACACACACATTGTCCCATGCAGTCTGAATCGAGCACCAGCAGACTGTGTCGTTTTATGACAGCACAGATTAGTGTCTTGGTTCTGTGGACTTTATCTTTAGGAGATGGGGTTCCTACACAGGGATCGTCCATATTTTCTTGCCCTTGTCTTTAAATTTCTAAAATGTCATGTATCAGATTAGTGGCTGGACACTAAGACTTCCTTCAGATATGCCTGGCATGGGTTTACTTTTTACTTTAATTACCACACAGAGATGGGCTCCTTAGTGTAAAGTTGTTTTAGGACTACATTTCAAATGTTGTGGAAGTATCTCGGGAAATACTGGGACTAGTTAGAGTGTTGTTTTGGGGTTTGACAGCACGTTTTTCTCAAAAAAACGGCAAATAGTGAAATAGTTCAATTGACAAATACTTAAATTTAAAAAATACTTCTTAGAGGCTGAAGCAAACAGGTTCATGTGTTATCTGACCTAGTTTAGCAACCAGGGTTCAAGGCATCTAAAACTACTAGTTTTAGTCTGAAAGGGTGAACACCAGGTACAACAGTAACTTTTGAGTAATAAATGTAAAAAACTCAGATATTGGTGGTAACGTCTAGTGTTCTCAGCCATAAGTTCCATTACAGTCAGTTACAAAAGTACTTGAAACATGACAGTTGAAAGCGAATTTGTCGTCTTTTTCGGACTAGAGCACAAGTTGTTTGAACCTCTGTGAGACTGACTGAAGAAAACAAACCCCGTGGATGTATATCAGATCGGTGGACCTGAAATTGTAAAAGAAAAATTCCAGCAACAACTCCTCCAGACTCCAAATAACAGACCTGTTAATGCCAATCATAGTACGATCACCATAATTACCAGTTTCAGACTTGTAAATAGCACTCAAGTCAACATCTAAGTCGTAATCACAACTGGAAAATTCAGACTTTTCTGACAGCTCTGATTCTTCCGACTTGGCACATAATAATACAGAGGTGTCTCAAAACCAAACAAATATGGACACCTCATGCCAGCCAATCGTTCAAGGTGATTAAACCCAAACTTCATAGATATAATACCAAATTTTTTCACACAGCCAAATCAACCATTTTTAGCTGTCCAATGATGTGAACCCTCGCAAGACGTATACACTGTATGGGAATGCAGCAAAAGTGCATCGATTTATCCTAGATCTAGAGCAATTCTGCAGTGGTCTTTCACGAACTCCGGTATTTATCTGTGGCCAAGTGGCTGGTACGACAGGTCATATTTGTTGTTATACTAGCTGTGTAACATCCCACATTATTCAACAGATTTGTGTGTGAAACTAGTATAAGGCTGTCATCCAGAAGAGTTTGGAAATACTTCACACATTTCTAATAAAAACAGTTTGGTGTGGTTCATAAAAGATTACACTTTTTTCCATACAAAACATACATCCCACAATTTTTTGGTGTTTTTTTTTTTTAAACAATTTTCAAGGCCTCAAATCTATCATCGATCACTATTAGGTTTTGTACTGTGTACCAACACTTTTCCAAACATTTTCAGATCTGTGTAGGAACCCTGAAGAGACAAAGTATTCAATTGCCCATGGGAATACCAAATTGTATGTAGATCGTTTAGGGTTGATTTTCCCTTTAATTAGCTGTGTTTTTACAGTGGAAATAAAAATAGTCGTGTGTATCTATTTTTAAGGGTTGATAGCACTCTTAAATGAAGCATTCACACATGCTAATCCGGTCGTTGATGTCAGGTGGGATGTTTCACTGTAGCAGATGTAATCCATCACCTCACTGTAATTTGTGTTTCTGTGGAAAGGGCCATGGGTCGGGGAGAGGGTTGTCATGAGTCAATATAAAACAACTGTTCCTCCCCCCCTCCAACTCCTCTACATTTAATGACTCCCAGGGTGTTCAGCTCATCATCCACTATGGGGGGGGGTCTTTGTCATTCTAGCTCTGTCCAAATGGATAGGGTCCGTGAATACCCTGGAAAAAATGAGAGAATGGGTATTAGTTTATATCTTAGAAGGATTTTATTACAAAAGTTTCAGAGTGTGCTATGTATGTAAGAGCTGTGTACCGCTGTCTGCTGTTATCATCAGTTTCAGGGCAGTAGCAAAGCCTGCAGTACTTGTAGGAAGCAGCGTCCTTTTGAATTAATGATTTGAATGCCCTGACTGGCTGACAAAGCTAAGTGGTTCTCAACAGTCCAGGAGAGGCTGTGAGATGTTACTGCTGTAGAATATAACAATCATGCGGCTCCACTAGAGAGAGTCAGGCGATTCAATTGAGTTAACAAGTTGTTACACTGATAGGTAGGTGCAATGATAAAGGACTTTTCCTCAAAAGAGGGCATACATTTAGTTTAAAAAAAAAAATTTTGGCTAGATTTTTTCTGATGAATGTCACTATGAATCAACAGTACAAGCAATGCACAGCTGAATAGCAGCAATACTCACGTGGTGGTCACAGTACATGTCATCTCTGATATTGATTTTAACAACACGTTCAGTCTATATACACACTAGCAGCATAATTTGGCTGAAATGACAATTACACACTAGAAAACAAAGCTGATATATGAAGAACCATTCGGGTGCCGGAACGATCCGATGACGTATTTTTGTACTAAAGCACACTAATTTTGAAAGATTCCCACTTGATTTGGCTAACTCGGACAGCTGAAGCCTCACATGGACTTCATATAAACTTTGGACTGTACTCTTAGACAGAATGAGAACTGTGGATTTTGTCCCCCATCACTTACACTGAAGTTGATTTGAGAACAGATTTTTTCGGGGGCAGTAAGAACATGAGGGGGAATTACGACAAGAAAAACGTGCTTCATTGTCCATACGGTCATCCGACTATTGTAAGTCTGTCTATAAGATAGACTTGAAAAACTGTGAACCTAAGCTTTAAACTCAGTTCTACATTGTCATGGCTCAACTTGTAAAGCAGCTGTGCTTTCAGTTTAATAACTAAATTCAATTCCCAAACTTATAAATTAGTAACATGCTATCATTTAGCAAGTAATTTTAATTATGTTAGCAACATAGCCTTTTTAGCAGCAATCACAAAGCGTAGCTGAGGTTGACAGGAATTTGATTCATTCTAGAGCCATACTATCTAAACAGAATTGTTAGACAAGTGGAAATTGTCCCTGGATGGTAGGAATCATCAAACTCCTTAAGATTCATCCTCTGGGTGACCATGACTGACTGTAAAAAACTTTCTAATTTCTGTCAAGATATTTCCCTCTGGGCCAAAGAAAGGGGCCAGGAGGCACATCACTAGCATGGCTAAAAATTAACTAACCAGGCCATGCAACTATCCTTTTCATTACATGAGAGTTAAGATGGAAAAAGAAAAAGTACTTTCTCCCTAATAACTGGAAACTAGGTGGTTACATAATGTGCTATACTCTACAGCTAGACTGAAATTAATTCTGTCATAAGAGGTCTTCATTTCTGTTCCACGTGCTTTTACTTCAGTTATACCTTATTAAAACAGCAACTTGAAGTCAGAAACTCCTCCAATTGTACAGCTTCTGAACAAACTACCAAGAAATTTGGTATGGATATAAACAATCCCCGGGGATAAATACCTCATCATGTTGATGACCCATTTAACTTCCCCTTGACAAACACTAGAGCAGATTTTTATTAAGTTGGTGTTAAATGTGTATGGATTATTTGTAGTCACTAAAGGATGACCCATTCCAACTCTGGGCCAAAGTTTCCAGTTATAGACAAGTAATATCAAAATCTAATGGACAGACTATGATGAAATTGACTGAGCACGTTTATATTCCTTGGAGAATGAAACCCTCTTACACTCAAAGTCAACCCGAGGTCAAAAGTTTAATTTTGCGCACAACATATCTCATTATGTCACAGGCAGACTGCCATTAAACTTGCTGAGCACATTCATGATTAAAAAGAGAAAAGCACTTTTGATTTAAATGATTGCCCGTAATTTCTGGTGGCTGCTTCCTCAGGCCAAACTTTACAGTTTTATGCCTTCTACTGGTAAAGCTTTAGTGGACCGTGACAATGGTAGTTTTGTCCGGCTCTTTCATTTTGTGCTGTGGAATGCACACTGCAGCTTCCAGGGGGCAGCAAAAACTTAAAAGTTCAGTCTTGTGTTATGCTACAACTGGTTAAGAAATTACAATGAACAAATTACATAAAATTTAGATATATGGAATCAGGCCAACACTGCCGTTTCACTAAATATCACACACTATTGCAGTACTTTTGGAAAAAAAATCATGACTGTGCATGAGATTATTAGCATATATTTCATATTTTAAAAGACTTGTTTAAAAAGACACACTTTGAAATTAAGGGTTGAGTGTTAAAATGTGTCACCTCTTGTGATAAACTTGTTGAGCCAGAGCACCACTGGTCATCCTTTACTTTCACAAAAGGCTGGTCAAGGAAGAATCAGGTTGTTCAGTCACACCAAGTTGTACTTATTCTCCTCCAAGCCAAACAGATAATATTTAAAAATCTTAAAGTCAATCTGTCAATCATATGGGGTCACCCCTAAAGGAAGCACATGATGTAACACATCAGCCAGGGGACACATATACTGTGAATGGATGCATATATTTTTGTTTGTACATTAATTTAAATATACTGCCATACGGTGACCCATGTCCCATGGTCATGGGGAGGGGTTATAAGTGGAGAGTCTTTATGTGGAGTATAAAATCTTAAATATGATGCATACATACCTGACCGTAAGTCACCACAGAAAGATTGGTTTGGAGACCGTTTGACGCCCTATTTACAGCATTATGAGACAGTCCATTTTGATCTTGCTGGATTGGCTCTTGTGTACTTTCCCAGGCCCCGCCAGGATCTCTGAGGCTGTTGTCAGTGGCGTCGTGCTTGTTCTTCTGTGGCGAGGCGAAGGGGTT
The DNA here is from genome assembly GCF_016859285.1 of Xiphias gladius. NCBI lineage: Eukaryota > Metazoa > Chordata > Actinopteri > Istiophoriformes > Xiphiidae > Xiphias > Xiphias gladius. The sequence goes on along the minus strand of NC_053420.1, from coordinate 8,643,752 downwards.
GAAGTCTCCCTGAACATTGCGTTGGGGTTGGGTGTTGAATTCTGTCTCAAAGGAGGACAGCTGCTGGGTCACGCCGAGGAGACCTCCAACTTCTACACTAAGAATCACCCAGATTACATCTGTGAAGACAAGGAGCATACACAAACATGGGCCAACTGAATATAGATACAAGGTACCAATGTGCAGATTTTTTTTCTGTGTTATATGATGATAAATTTTATACTTCTGGTTTGTTTGGTTAGTAAAGAGAAGCGATTTGAGTCATTGGTCTCAGAGAAAGTTTGATGGAATTGTGAAGAAAATAAGTTATATTAATAAAATAATGAAAATAAAAGTTAGCAGCAGCCCTAATAAATTGCCCCATCAGAAATTAAAAAATTGTAGACGATTTCCTACCTCCATAGAATAACCCAGTGGCTGTACACATCCTCCACTGACCCTGGTACATGCCAGGAGTTGTGGGACTCCGCATCTGCACACTCACATCTGATATTTCCTGGGGGTCTAGAGACTTCACCATGACTGTGTTTACATGGCCAAACTGATCCCCACCAATGTACTTGAGACAAACCCCAGGCGGCCACGACTCTGCGCCTGTAACATACAAAGATGGGCGCAATCAAACACAGCTCTTATTACATGGAGATTTAGAAAGGCCAATTGTATAAGCCAAACGTGTGAATGCAGTGACATGGTCCATACCTGTGTTTTGTATCCTCCAGGTCTTTGTGAACGGTGTATCTGGAGGAACCGACTCTCCTTCCCCAATTGTCACATCTTCAACAAAGGACATGGATGGCGTGTTGACATTGGGACTTTCAAAGTCATAATATGCACCGATAGCAGCCTGAAGGTTCCTGTTCAAACAGAAAAGGAAAAGCATGTTGTCAGGAGTAGACATTACCCAAGGAATAGTGGCCATGAGATTTTTAATTTTAATGTTACAATATAAATATATCAGATACTTGCTGAGTCAGGGGACTGAACCCTGTTCTCTCTAGCTGACGGACAGTATTTCTGATCTGTTTCCTCACAAAGTACTTGACTACTAACTCAAATATGACAGTCCACTCTTCTGATACTGACAGGTAAAAGGAAAATCCACCCTAAAATAGAATTCACATATTTAATATAGTTAATTTATAATCTATGGTTCTCTTTTCAAATAAGGCATCACAAGAAAAATCCGAGACTTGCTCAACAGAGAGTGAACAATGGAGCAACTCCTGAGACAACACACTGTCAATATCTCTAATCTCTTCCACTGCTGCATTTTTTAAGGAAAAAAAATGTACATGTTTACTCGTTTCAGCGTCTAAAAATTGATTATTTATTGGTTGTCTTAGACTTCTATGAGAGTAAACAGAATATTGTTGGTTTTTAGGCGGCTGGTGGGACTAAAACAATTGAAGTATGTCAGCTTGGGCTGTGGGAAACTGTTATGGGCATTCTGAATACACTTTTATGAAATACAACATTTCCTTGCGGAAATAAGAGCAGATGCATTATTTCATTCAGCAAATGCCAGATATTTACAAGGGGTGCTCCTGCAGTTTTTACATGCTCCGTTACACCTCACGCATCTGACTCTGGAAACCGGTATGGTATCTAAAAAAAAAACACATGGGGATGGCATTATGCTGGCTTTGCTGGGTTCAGTGTAAACAAGGAAAATGGGGGTGTCTTATTAACGGGGGGGTCATATTAACGGCAATAGAGTGGGGTCCCTGTTTAAAAGAGGCTTTTGTAACGTCTTTCATTGCACCCTTCCTAACTAGTAAACATCCTCGTCTGTCAATCGCCACACCTCCAGTTTCTAAGGCTGATTTTCATCACATCATCGGGGGTTATTTTCTCAGACTTGAAAATGTTCCTTCAGAGCCACAGAAGATATTATACAACTGTTTTTACAGGCTGAGAAGTACTTGCCATGATTATCTAATTGATTTGGTAGCATTTTCTGATAAGGTACAATTTAAAAGGCTATATAACCTGTAATTACTGTCTTTATTTATGGCTAATAAATCGTTTACTACTATTTTGCAGATTATTTATAAGACATTAATAACGACAACTTTTGGGTTGCCAGGTAGTGGAAAATCCTCCTCTAGCAAGCACTTATATTGTTTAGAAAGGCATCAAGTCTGCTAACAGTTTGTAACTGATCTATAAAGTATTCATAAATGATTTGTTAACCAGTTATAGAGCCATTAATTGAGGCTTATAAATGGCGCCTTATCAGAAAGTGGCACCTTGATTTTATGTGTAATATTGGTGGGATACTCCTTTAATGAATTTGAACAATTTTAGTTTTAACAATCTGAGTAGCACTAAACTTGTGGCATGAAAACGGTCATTTCTGAAACAAAAACTCGACATAACTTTCATGAAGGTAGGTTTTACTGCAGGGTTGTTTTTTCTGACAGCATCAGTTTTAGTGTGCCTAGTAAACTGGAACATAAATGACAACGTACATGAGTGTTTCATTTTTTAAAGGATATACCTGAGGCGTTACTGATTCAGAGCTGGAAGCAGGAGTCATATAAAAATAAAAAAAATTTGGTTTATGAATGACACCCAAGTTGTTCATTTTGCAGCTTGGTAACAGATGTATCAGAGGTTTAATACTGGATGTAATGTTTTTCACAATTTGGAAAGCTGATATCAGATCAGTTTCATCCAAGTGTTTAGGTTCATCTGCAAACTAACTGATCACGACACGGAATGCGTGAGGATTTCTTGAGGGGAAACCCCGATCCTGTACAAGAGGGCCTACGCTGAAATGGGCCCATGATCATGCTTATTTTCCTTGAAATATTCCCGAGATGTCAACAATTTATTGCCCTAAGCTCTGTATTCAACCGAAACTTAAACCAGAACGAGTCAGCTCTCACCTGACGCTGTCATCTTTCCGGTATGACGACACTACGCTCCAAAAATAAACTTGAACAAACATTGATTTGGGTTTTTTGGGGCTGGATGTCCCCCCTTCAGAGGAGATGTAATCAAACCCCTCCGACTATTGATCAACTAACGCTCGGTATCAGTTGATCAGGGTCACCGAGACCACTTGTTGTGAGCCGGTGATAGCCGTTGATCACGACCGGTTACGTCATCAGACTAACGTTAAGTGACCGCCTTGAGTTTTGTCTTTCCGGAGAGCACGTTTTAACTGGCTCTGAACGGTGTTATGTAATACGGCAGATAATCTACATCGAGAGTTCCCTGCTCTTAAAATTAGCCTGCTAGGTAGTTAGCTAGCACGCTCTTTGCTTCTCCAGTTATTTTTACCTTAATATAACTCACAAGCAGGTCAAACTTCAACGCTTCGTTTCCGTTTGCCCCTGAAATGATCGCTGGGAGTTAAATGCGGTTTCCCATGTCCTCTCAGCTTTAAACAACACTAACTTGTGTGTCTGTCTCCATTTTTTTTTTTTTTTTAGAATTTTAACATATGCTAACTAGCTAATTAATGTGCTAGGTTAACGTCATGTTCCTGTCCAACAAGGGGCCCTCGCATCCCCGCACTCACCAGTTGGTCATGTCCAGGAAGAAGGCGCAGCCGGCTGGGTTGAGCTGAAAGCCCAGCAGTCTCTGAAACTCCGAAATGAGGACGTCCTTGTCCGTGGTACCCATGCAGCTGAACTTCTGCATGAGCTCCGCGTCCACGTCCATGTCCGTGCCCTCCATGGGTGGCGGGTGTCCCGTAGCGGAGACGGGGTAGTACGGGAGGGAGGGGAGGGGGTCCTCTCTCAGTTTAGTCCGAGGCCTTGTCCAGCCATAACAACCAGCTCAACAACAACAACCGTCAGTGCGCATGGCACGACCAGGGGGACGATGTTTGACGTTGCAACAGCCCGCGCGTCACCTTCGCCAATCACGTAGTGGGCGTCGACGTCATCTGTTGCTATTTGCAGCCACCTTTTCATTGGGTCATCAATGAAATCCAAGCCGCTCGTTTTTCGACTCAGTAACAGAGATATCAGAGGTTTAATACTGGATGTACTATGTGCATTTCTATGTGAAGCAGACGTGGACGGATTATGAGACAACTCTCGTAGAAGTTTGACTGACTTTCCAACAAGAAATGTTAACGATTCACTTCAAACATTGGCTCTGGCCCCCGGGCCCCCTGACCCCTTGCATCCCCCGAGCCTGTGCCCAGCAGGCCCATTCAGTAATCCTTCCATGGAGGCATTTCGTGTCGTTTTTGTCTGTAATTTTTGTCTGTTTATATTATCCCTGCCACTCCAAAAGAATTTGCTATCGTGGAGGATGTGATTCCTAAAGGTGTAATGATGTTTGATCCAGCCCTGCGACCCGGGACAGAAGGATCAGATATCTCTTTCAGAGAGACACCTTTCCATATGGAATCCATTACTGGGCAAGGTTTGTCCAGTGGAAAAAGAGTGTTCACCTCGCCTTCCAAGGATACTTGATCGCAAACGAACCTAGACGTGTCTGTTTCAGACTGCTGCATCGATGCTATCCAACAAAACATCCTTTGCAAAAGATAATAAATTACACTGATATTAATTGCTCTTTCTGTGAACTTGATGGTGAGGCAATCTTATACTTGTTTTTGAGCTGTACAGTACCTATACCATTGATTTTTTGGAAAGAATTTGCCCAAAATACTTGTTGTTTTATTTAACGTTTTCATAAATTAAATGCAACATTACATACAAACTATTAAGTGCTCAACAAACCCCAAAGCCTTAAAGACTCTCAATAAATGGAAATTGTGTGATTGTCTGACCTGCTAATTTTTTTTTTTTTTTCCCCTTTTCCTTCTTTTATGTCTTATTTACCTGTTAACCCCAGAATATGTTTCTTATGTTTGTTATTACACAGTTTTGCAATAAAAACAACAAAAAAACCTTTATATGGTTATTGTGTACTAAAAGTAGTACAAGGATTAACTGATTAATTGACTAGCTAAAACTAATGCAGTCTAATACTGAGAGATGTTTATGTAATGTTGTGCACACCACATCTGCACTGATGACTATGCTTGAAACAAATTTTCAAACTTTCAAAATAGTAAGATTATTTTCGGACTCTTTATGCAGGACAAAATGTTTGAATTTCCCATAAATAATATGATTTTGCTGGTTTTAAAGCAATTTAACCCTTTCTTGCATTTTTACAAGACTCTTTATTTAACGTTGCTCCAGGCTTTATTTTACTTTAAAATATTGACTATATTTCAGTCATGTTCTCAGTTGAGTGAACTTTTTTTTTTTTAATAAAATGAATTAATTAAAAGCACAGGATACCGTTATTCGTTCATTTTCTTTTTGTGGATGTATGTTAAAAAAAATGAACCGAGGCAAGACATTTGCCGTCTTAGATGAATTTTGTGGACAGGGAACAGTAAATTGGCGAGGTGATCTGTGTAACTGTGACATATATAAATGTGATGAAGTGTGTGAATTATATATAGCTACATACATGTAGATGTTCTTATAAGGTAAGAATAATGCTTTGTCTGTACCCCCCACTCTTTCTATTACTAAAAGCAGTACATTTACATTACATTACAGTATATTTCTTCATTAATGGTACTGAGTCTTTACTATTAGTAGAGATTATTTTTCTTATTGTTTTTGGATGATTGTTGATTTTGATTTTTTAGTCACAGTCTGTATTCTTGCAGTGGTGGAAAGTAATGAATCACTTACTCATGTATTATAAATGAGTACTTTTTGAGGGACTTGTACTTGAGTACTTCTATTTTCTGCTGTTTTATACCTCTACCCCAGTACATTTCAGAGAGAAATACTGTACTTTTTACTCCACTATATTTATTTGGCCTCCATAGTCACTTGTTATTTTGATGGGTGAACGACTACAATGACAATCTTATAAAATATAATATATTGTACATAGCAATGGAAAAGTTTTTACTTTTTAAAATACATTTTGCTGATACTTTAATACCGATTATTTATGAATACAGGAGTTTTACTCGTAATTGAGAATTTTTATATTGAGGTATTACTACTTTTACTATGTACTTCTTCCCCTCGGTATGCTTACTAAGCTTTGCTTCACTTTTGTTTAGCAATAGGTAAGTTTTGGCCTGTTAAATAAACCTCTAAAATAATCATTAATGTTGTACATAGATTGGGCACGATCTTTAATTTTAATAAAAGCAAAACTTCGATCAGTGTCATTTGTGATTAACAGACGGTAAAATTTTCAAATAAAATGTTCTTAATTTAACAATTATTGTGCCCTGCTGTTAAAAACTGGAGTTGGGTCCACTGGGGGGAAAAAAATTTAACTCAAAATATTCTGTTTTCAAATATTTTTTCGTGTAGTGGTTATTTCTGAGTCAGTTGTCGCGTAAGTTAAAGAAAATAAACACAAACCTTGTTTTAACAGTTCTCAGCTACGTAACATCCAGGCGGAACTAAGTGTAGGTAGGTCTCATATCTGGTAGGAACGTTTATTGGTTACACCGGAGTCGCGCTCTCGAAGGAGATTGCTGCGAACCATGCCTAAGTAAGTTCAGATAGTGTTTCATTTATCTATGCTTAATCTGTGTTTTTCACTTTTCGACAGATTTTATTAATGTTAATATTTATATTAAGTAAAGAATGACGGTAAATTAAACTTCGAAAACTAACGAAACACACCAGTTTGTTTTGCGCTTTGTTTGGGCTGTGTCTATGTGCTGGAGTGAACCTCGATTTACCAGCAAAAGAACAACCGCAGCACCGTGGTATCAAATCGTTTTTTCGCTAAAGTCAAAGTTACTTCGGCTATTACTCACTAGGCTAACGTAACTTTAAACAAGATTAATGTGGTTGACAAAACAACCACAAATCAAGATCTATCTACTCGCATTTTCTGGAGTATTCGACTGTATCACAAGGTCTTCATCAGCAGATTTGAGTTTTGAACAGCCATTCTTAGTTTGCAGTTTATTAAGTACACCCTGCTAAAAGTAATGCAGTCTAATACAACAGCTCTGCAATAAAACCTACCTTAATAAAGGTTATAATGTTCAGTTTGTGTTGAGACTGTTTTAAAGAGGTCGTTGATTCAACTCTATGATCATCTTGGAGAGTTTAGTTTGTGGGGCTGTTGAATGGTATTGCATTATACAATATAGCCTACCCTCACAGATATAAATGGGGTGGACCACATAGTAGAAACACCTGTCAGTATAACGTCACAATAAAATAAGTAGCAAGGAAAGTAAGAAGATAGAAATAAGGATCATCATACTGACCAAAATGATTATTACTTTTCTAAATTAATTTGATGGTTATTTAAACCGGGGAAGGTCATCTAGGTCCAGGGTGAAAGGTTAGAAAATAATCTAATTATTTCAGTCATAAAAATGTCTGTCAGGAGCTTTATGTTGGACATTTCAAAATGCTTCTGCGGGAATGAAAATCCAACAGGATCATGGTTTGCTTTTCTTCAAAACATGTCAGAATTTTTTTGTCAGACATGAATTGTCTTGTAGGACATTTTGAAACAACTGCACAATATATGCATAATTTCCACAGGCCTCATTCACAACTGACATACATTTCTGTGAGACTTCTTTTTAAGGGAATGTATAGCATTTTTGGACAAGTCTTATACAAACCTGAATCCTCCCCCCTTTTTTTTCTTCTAACATTAACAGGTTTTACTGTGATTACTGTGACACCTACCTTACACATGATTCGGTAAGTTGTGTTTGTGTGTACCAAATCTAATAGCTGAAAAGCATGAAAGAATCTCTTTGTTGTGTCCTGCTCTTGTTAAATATCCACAATTTTGTTCTGTTTCCCTTCTAGCCATCGGTGAGGAAGACTCACTGCAGTGGCCGGAAACACAAAGAAAATGTGAAAGATTACTACCAGAAATGGATGGAGGAGCAGGCTCAGAGCCTGATCGATAAGACAAGTAAGCAACCTTTTGTCTCAGTTATCTGGAAAACATGGCTGAGTGAATCTAGAAGTACTAAGGAGCTGCGCTTGCTGTTTATATCTTTAAGACACTTTGCCTCTCATCCAAATGATGAAGTTCTAAATATTTTAAATATCCTACAACCTGGATGACTGAGAATTTTCATAGACATTTAGCTGAGTGTGAAACACAAAGTGATGGAGGTATGAGTAAGTTTAACTTAAATATGAAAGTGACCTCTAGTGGCAGTAGCATATATTACTGATGATTTATTTGGTTGTTGCAAAGCCCCCCCAAAAAAAAAAAAAAAAAAAAAATAGTGCCCTGGTTATATATACACAATAAGTTTCATGTTGGAGTAAAGCCTGTCACAATAGCCCACACAAGGGATGCTTATGCACGTGCGTGGGTTACCCAAGCTCTCTGCTTAAATATGTTTACTATGCACACCAGTTTACTTGGGCCCCCTCTGAGATTACAAACCACTAATCCACATAAGAGATGCAAAACTAATGTGATGCTGGAGCGTAGTATTGTCCAGTGGGGAGTGATACGTTGTTTTAGAGACTAAACTCTCCTTTACAACAAAAAGGACTTAAAGAAAGATGATGGTAGACTACACATCCTTTCGTCATGTCAAGAATGCAGAATGTGGTGTGTTTATCTGTGTTTTTCATGTAGCACCCTTACCCCAAACACTACATGTTGCAGTGGACATGAGCATTATATCACAGATTTTGGACCAGATAGTGTATTTTGCTACGCAGAAATCTTAAAAGACCCAGTGTGCACTTTGTCTTGTTGTTTGCATTCAAAACGTAAAGTGTGAAGCAGGCTTAAATTAATTAGTTACAAACACAAAAATACAATGACAAGATAATGTGCTAGACATGAAATATTTATATGGTTGGTTAATGTTTTGTCTTTTCTCCCAACAGCGGCTGCCTTTCAACAGGGGAAGATCCCTCCCACACCGTTCCCTGGTGGCCCTCCCCCAGGTGAGTCAGTTGTCTCTCAGGTCTGGATTAATTTAATTTACTATAACACGGACAATGGCTTTTTATATTTAAATTCATGCTCAAATAGTCAAATAGATTAAAAACTGCTGCATCACTGGACGTAATAGAAACCTATAGGAAAAAATACATTTTCTCTTTGTAACAATTTACCAACCTACTTTATTGTTGAGTTTTGGCGATGACTCTGCTAAAACAGAGGTAAACATTTAAGTTACATTCAGAGTGTCCGTTGAAGGCAGAATTTCTAAGTTGTGTAAGAGGTCTCTCTTAACACTTTGATGTGTTTTTTTTTTTTTAAAGGAGAGAACAGACAAAGCTCCATAGAGGCCAAATCTCTTTTGGCCAAAGTTGCAGATGTATTGGTTATTTAAAAAAAAATAAAAAATATTTACTGTGTCAAGGGGCGCTGTCTCAAATAATGAAAACATATGTCAAATTTGGATAAAAGTTGTACGTTCCAGTGGGTTGTACTGTTGTACTACAGTGTCTGCAAAAAAACAAAAATTGGTCCAACTGATACTTGGTTATAAGATGAAAATACACTCATCGAATGCCATTTAAAATAAAAGTCATAATCTACAAGACTTTTAAACAAAATTTTAGCTAAGTTTTAACAGACGGTTAGACATCTTTTCTCGGCTGTGCTGCTATCGGCTGTTCTAATAACATACTGAGACACTGGAAGAAGGGAAAAAAATATCGGAAAATAAAAGCCACAGGCATCTGGGCCAAGAAATCTATTTTACTAAATCACAGTCTGGGAGGACTGCGGAAAAAGGACTGACCAGAGATCGCTAAAGACAGAGCAATCTGGTTACACAAGGCGGACGGCGAGCCACCGCCCCACTGATCACTTGCTAGCTTGGTACTACGTATGTTTTTTTGGTCGAAATTTCAGTTTTACAGTATCGTGTGTTTGCGAGTTTTACTAAATGATGCAATCCTTCCTGATTATACTAGACTTATGATTTAAATCATAAGATAGCAAGTAATTCCTGCTACGTTTAATTGGCTACTCCACACAGCAATTTCACGTCTAGATTGTGGAGGTTGGACAGAAGAGGTACATTAATGTTATTTTTTTCCCCAAAACCTGCGTCCCAGCTAATCTCAGACCAGCGTTCAGAGACTGAACAACCTCCACATTCACACAGACTACCTTCATCTGTCGGAGCGGGCAACTGCCAATCATTATCAATACAAACACAAATCTCTGCGTCCACTGAGTTTTACCTACAACTAAATTGTCTAACAATTTAAAAATGTTTTCCCAGCACATTTACACAGGTGTGTGTTTTCTGTTTAGTCAGAATTCAAGGCAAATTAAGCCCTCCAAGTAAAACGTAATTCGCTGTGATGCATGTGAATCTGATCTACTTCACACACAAAGTACATTGTCCTAGCATTGTGACTACATTAACATTTGATGCTTGTGATACAGGTGGTCCTCCTCGCCCAGGCATGCTACCAACACCCCCTATGGGAGGTCCTCCTATGATGCCCATGATGGGGCCTCCACCACATGGGATGATGCCTGGTGGACCTGGTAAGACGCATGTTTCTTTGACAAAGCTTCACTCATGTCTAATGTGCGCAGAGCAACATTTATTGTTGCTTAAAGTTTTAAATGCATTGACGTGACTCATTGTGCAAAACTGTTGCCATAAATCAACACCTAAGCTGTGTGTCCCTATACTTCTAGGAGGCATGAGGCCGCCGATGGGAGGACCCATGCAGATGATGCCAGGACCACCACACATGATGCGCCACCCTCGACCAATGATGATGCCGGTCAGGCCGGGCATGATGCGTCCAGACAGATAAGAACCAGTGGATTTTGTCCGTTCTTTGTTGCCATGAACAGACACAGTCAAGTGAGGACACTTGGTTTAACACTTGGGTTTATCAATGTGACTTTTTAAATTCTCAAATGTCCAATCTCTTCAGCCCCTGAAGTAATTGTCATTTTTGTATAATTACTTTATTTTCTGCTTGGATCTTGATATTTATTACTTTTCACCTCGTCAGAATTAATTTCAGATCCCCATTTTAGAGACATTTTTTAATTAAACATCCTCTCTTCTGTTAGTGTCAAGCATGAAATGTCTTGTCTCACTCTGACATACTGTTCGGCACGCACATTTAAGGAGCGTTTTTCATTATTTTGTTATTTGTTACTATATTTTTGCTTTTATTTTAGGTTTTACATGTTTTTGTTGTATTTCATTGCATTGCTTTGGGAAATTAAACAATGATTTTAAAAAATGTATGCTCCTTTTAGATTGTTGTCCATTGCAACAAAGCCCATTTTTAATGGCTCTTGACTGACACAGGCAGTTTCAATTGTCAGACAGGAATTGAGATGAGTTCTCTGGGGTATTAAAAAGGTTCTTAAAAAATCTTGAATTTAACAGAAACTCTGGAAACACAGTTTGTGACACTGCTAACCAGCTGACCTTGGTAACGTTCCTTAAAGCGGCTATGAAATATTTTTACATAACATGAAAAAGTAGAGACAATCCGACAGATAATAATGACCCGAGCATTTCAGTCCCTCGAAGCTCGTTGTTTTCCAGTGTAGCCCGCAGCTTGGACCGTTTTGGTTCATTCAAGCTGTAAAAACCCAAGTTACACTGTCTGTCCGGCACCAAGCAGCAAACACACACAGTTAGCCACTAGCTTGTGAACGTAGTGGTGCAATTAGCGGCTAAAGAGGCAGATATTTCCCTCAGGAGTTGGTAGAGACCAAAATCAGAGCTAAAAAAAAAAAGAGTGATTAGAACTCACATTCATCAGGTAGCCAGAAACACAACTCTAATGTTGTTTCGCATCTCCTTAATGTGTAACACTTGTGTTTGCTAAAAGGTTTGGCATATCATATATTAGCATACATTTTTGAGCTTTTAAAAAAATTACAAGGCATGGAACGTGTGTTCAAAATATGGCTGCAACTGGTTATTATTTTCATTATAGTTTAATCTTCCGATTATTTTCTCAGTTGTTTTTAAAACATGTAAAACAATAGGGAAATATGCCTCAAAATTAAGTATCAAGTATTTGATTATCAAAATAGTTAATTAAATGCTAATTTTTCTTAGCAAAATTTGAGATAAATCTTGATCTGCGTGAACCTGATGCAACCGGAATGGTCCCTGTTCTGCTTTTTGAAATTCAGAGCATTTTCACTCTGTTAAAACCAGAATCAGGTTTATTGGCCATGTATGTTTGCGCATACAAGGAATTTGACTCCACTTTCCAGTGGCTCTCGGTGTGCTTACACACAGTGGCAATAACAGCACTTTAGGAGGATACGCATGGGCACAAAGCTGAACATAGATAGATAAGTATAAACAAATTACTTTTATGTACATGCAAGTAGGTAAAAAATAAATAAATAAAAATAGATACACAGATATAGCGACAACAACAAACAGTGTCTATGATACAAGTCAAACAGTTTCTGAAAGTGGTGCAGATGTGGAAAAGTGCAAAGAGTGCTGAAATAAAAATTAAATGGATAATGTAATAAGTTACTTTAAATACATACAGTACGACATTATGTACAGTATTTGCAGCCTCTTTATATTTAACTGAGACAAAAGGTTGTATTTATATTTGACAAATGGATGATTGGTACATGTAATTGCACAAAGTGAGTTTTAAACTAATATTAAAATAATAAATATAATAAACTAATAAATATGATTAGTAGGTGCAGTTGATGTGTAAGTATTGCGGGGTTATTGCGCAGGGATTGTTTCTGGTATTACACAGCAGATTAACTGTCAGTCAGGGCATGAGTTGGAACAGGTCGTGTCCAGGGTGTGCGGGTTCTGCAGGGATTTTCCCTGCCTGCTTCCTGACTCCTTGGAAGAGGGTGTATAAGTCCTGGATTTCAGTCTGATTCATAATTTTAGCGTCATTAGTGTTATATTTACTGATATATCCTGCTTTTGTCATTTTATACAAACTTTAACACTGAAAATATTAGGCCCGTTATTCTCGCATCAGAATTAGTGAACTCAAGATTCAGATTGTCAAAAGTAAGTTTAGTGTTATAAGGTTCGCACTGATTCTGACCCGGTAAAACGGTCCTCTGGTAGAACCCAACCCAGCCAAGTGCCTGGGGTTTCCCTGAGCCAATCTGACACGTTCTTTCCGCCCGAACGTGTGAATGTGTTTGTCAAGTGTGCTAGCCCCCGTGATAGACTGGTGATCTGTACAGGGTGTTCTCATTTGTCCTGCCCAGTGCATTCTGGGATAAGCATCACCCTCCCGTGACCCTGGATGTTACATGCAGATATAGAAAAACAGATGGACGTTTAAAATATTGTTTCACTAGACAAATGAGAAAGTTGACCCAACCCTCATTAGTTTATTCAGTCAAGCATGTCTGAAGAATCGCAGCTGTTACATAAGAATCTGTGGCTGCTAGTGAATCATTATCTCAGCTGACATTTGTGTCGACAATGCCTCGCAATAATTCAGTGCTTTGCTCTAGCTGGATCACAACTTCTGTATCCGTAATCACAAACGTCTGCCTATAATTATGAAAATGTCTCAACAGATGGAGCTAGAGAGTCGTAATGCTTTGCAATTAGAACCACGACACTGGAATGATGTGCGATGACTGATTATGTGCTTCCATGGACTGTCAAATTTCTTTGTATCTCACGCTCCCAGAGGATATTTTTGTGGTTTTATGGTTTAGGAAATTTCTAGGCCACATATAAAAAAGAAACAAATTTGTTGGGGGCAATAGCCATATGCTTCACGCTGTGTTTGCCAATTTATATACTTGTAGACCTGAGGGAAAGCGCTGCAAAGACAGTCCAAACTGTTACATTGCTGTGCACCACATCAGATAACTTTTGGTAGCTGTCAGTCATGCATGTTGAAAATTGTGATCTTCAAAGAGACTTTGGTCGATTACAGGCAATCTGATGGCCACTCTAAGGGAAGGATTCCATTAAATGTCCCACAAACATCCACTCTCAACATCGCTGAGACAGGAATAAAACCATGTTAATGCACATTTTATGCATATGTCGAGGATAAGCGGATACCCGCGTGTCATCTGAAATCAGAGGTCTTTATGAATATTCAGTCTAGCCATGAAGTGGAGCGTTGCCCTGAAGGGAATGAAGTGGAGTGGGGAAAAGTGTTTATGTTTAGAGCTCAGGAGTTGAAGAAATAAGCCGCGATCATGAGAAATATGTATTACAATGGATGTTACGCGGGGGGGGCATTCATGAACGGACACTGCGGGGTTTGGCTGCTTTGAATATTAGATGAGTAAAATTAGGTTTTGAAAAACGTATTGTTCACAGATATTTTCAACAGTGGCAGGAGACATGACGTGTATGAGAAAACAACTCTCTCATGATGTTGTTATCAGCCTGCACTAAACTGCAAAAAAAAAAAAAAAAATTAACTTTTTTTGGTATAAATAAGGATTGCAAGCTCGCAGGTCTTGTCAGCCGCATTTTCAAGAAAAAACTGAAGTATTGCCCTCAAACCAAGCCACTCCTCTTATCTTTCAACAGAAGTGTGTGAGACCTGATAACTTACACTCTTAGGTGGGATTTCGAAGTCAGACAGTTCATTTAACCTGTGTTTTTCACAAATGTAAGGAAGGAGTTTTCTCAGTGTTTATACCGGACCCCTCGCCGCCATAAAATTTCATAATGTTGAATCAATGAATTCCTTTATCTTTAACGCATAGTAATTGAATGGGTTTGTCAGTTTCAAATCAGTTCTAATTAATTATCAAGCTATCACGTTAAGAACCCAAACTTATGACTTCAGTCTTGTAACGAAACAATGAGTCTACTCAATGTCGAGCTAGTTGTCCACTTAACACATCAATTTAAGAGCCATTGTTATCTTATTAGCGAAATGCCCATTAACATTCATTGTATCGATGTGAGAGTCTCAGTTCTTATTCCTTTTCTTCCGATTTAAAGAAAGATCAATGATGGAGATTTGTTATGTGCTGTTCGAAAGTTTTAGACGATAAAAGTAAAGGGAGGATGCTTTTCAAATTAATGTCATGAATAGTTTTTATTTATCAATTAACTTCAGACAAAGTGCAGTAAACAGAAAAAACCTAAATCAAATCAATATATGGTGTGATCACCTTTTGCCTTTACAATGGTTCCAGTTCTCCTCGGTACACTTGAGTACAGTTTTTCAAGGTACTTGGCGAGTAGGTTGTTCCAAGCATCTTGGAGAAGCATCTTGCCACAGTTCGTCTGTGGATGTAGGCTGTCTCAGTGTCTTCTGTCTCTTCATGTAATCCTAGCTCTGTGGGGGCCAGACCATCTGTTTCAGGACTCCTTGCTCGGCTTGTCACTGAAGACAGTTCTTTATGACTCTGGCTGTATGTTTGGGGTCGCAGCCTCATGCTGCGGAATGAATTTGCGACCGATCAGACACCTCCCAGATGGTACTGGGTGATGAATAAGAATCTAAACATCTGAAATCCCTAAAACTTTTGTAGAGGCCTCTACACGTGTCTCAGCTGAATCACATGGTGTTATATCTGATCAAAAATAAAACAATGCAAACCAAGATAAAGTTAGAGTAGGTTTCCACTACAACCTTTCACCACACCCTCCTGCAACACTAAGTTACTTATTTACACTTAGTATTAGTCATGCCATACCAGTGAGCTTTATTCTGTGTACGGAAATATAAGCAACACTGTAAAATCAAAGTACACAGTAAAAGCAATATCTGATGATGTAGCTCATGAGGGACCAGACTGTCACTATTTTACTAGTTACATGACTGATAATTGAGCCAAATTAGAAAATTTAAAGTAGGTAAAGATTGCAGATTTTAGTAACTTTGAGTAACTTAAAACAAGTGAAAATTGAATTGTGTAAAAGCATAAGTTCCTCCAACTCGGGGAAAGAGAGCAGAAAATTAAAAATTGTACCAACCCACAGGAAAAACCTGCAAATTTTTGGCCACTTGGGGGCAGCAGAAACAAATTTGACATATCAACACCTTTTAAGTTGACATGGAGCAGCATTAGCATTTATCTGGAGTCACCTTTCTGTTCACCTGGCGAACGTAAGTCCAATATTCACTCTCTTTTAGCTCTGTTTTTGATCTCCATCATCTCCTGAGGGCAATATCTGGCTCTTTACCCGCTAAGATAGCTAATCTAGTCGCCAAGGGCTTTTCTGTTGAAAACAGCTGCCGGGTGCAGCTCATACATAAGCAACACTGATGAGGGCGGTGAGCGCAAACCAAAACAGTAAAGTTATGGCTCAGGAAACCAAAAAAAATGAGCTTAAACGTCGCTGTAAATCTCTGTAGAGCTGAAGGGAGCTGCAGAGTCGAGTTACAACTCTCTGTGGGCTCTTCTCTACAAGCGACCCCTCTTAGTCTTGTGATTCATTGATCATCTCCAACATAGCCGCTTTATGAGATCAGTTTAAATTGCGTAACTTAAAATTGTTATTAAAGATTGTTGCCTTAAAACTGACTTGACCTTTTTAATTTTTACAGTGCAGTTCACGTTCACCTCTTTGCCATTCCCGTCATACAAGTGAACCCATTAATGTCCAAAATACCAACACTCTGGGCTCACAGGAGACGCGCTCTCTGTGAGCTGTTCCCTGCAGCCCCCAGACCCATCACCAAGGCCAAGAAGGAGAGAGGCTTAGGCAGGACTGCTGATAGGTTAACTGTTTATACCAAACAGGTTTGACTGCGACTGACAAGCCGGACAGATCCGCCCAGATTTACACCCTCTGAAGGCTCGTTTTGGGTTCTGGTTTCATGGTGATGCATCCCCCTTTTGTTCACAGCATGCAGTTGGCATTCTTACCACTAAACAGCCTTGGTTGAATTAAAAATGATTATCCCCCGACTGCCGATTCCTCCAAAGCCAATTGGCGCATAACCACATGAAGACCGGGATGATGCTTGGGAGTATGGCACGCAGCGGATGACTGCACAAGGCTGCTGGGTGGTCTATTGATCAAAGAATCAGAGAGAAAGGAAGCAGTCTGCGGGGCAATGATTGTGGTAGATTCTTTCAACACCTCCTGTCTCTCCTTTTTCTCCTCCCTCCATCTCAGTTCTACCTCCTCTCCTCCTCCTCCTCCCACTTGTCTAGTTCTCTCTGCTGCCCTGCTACCAACACTACTCTGTAATTTAATCCATTTAGTCATGGCTACAGATCAATATCCACTTTCCTTAGCCTCGGGGAGAGCTATTGAATCTGCTCGTTTCAAACAATGGTTGTGTTGGCCAGCAGGGGCTCCCATGGGCCTGCGGGCTGATACAGATGTACTACACCACAGCATGTGAGAAAACAAAGCAAAGTTTGCAACTAATCTCTCACTAACCTGCTGTACAAAACACAGCTGTAGATGTCAAGGCTTCATCGTGTATTTTCACCATTTTTACAAACTCTGTGTTGTATTTCGTTTGACATAAAACCAGGGACTGCCTTTCCCTCTAGATCACAGATGAATTATCCTCCTCCACTGAGACGTTGAAATGCAACGCCCGGCCGGTTAGCAAAGGAATGACATCAAATCAGGCTCAATTACGGCCAATTTGATTAGTGGGCCTTTCAGTGTGACCAGGAAGAAAGATGGAATTATTATTTTCTCTCCCTCCAGGATTGTGTAGCACAGTGGGATAGCAGATGAAGAGTCGTTAGCTTTACTATTCTGCAACTCAAGGTTCAATCATTACAAACAAGCCCGTGTGTCATGTCATCAGCTAAAAGGCTAAACATGGCTGTAAGCATAGGTCATTCGCCACCACCGGGTGAACATTTTGAGCGCACATATCATTGTTAGCTGACCTATAAAGTGTCTTTAGCCCGCCCGTGGCGGCCTGCCACCGGCCAGCTGTAAGCTCTAGACACGGACAGTGATTCTCCTTCACCTGCTCCAGCGCGTCGTGCATCGCCATGTTTTATAAATAACCGTGTTAAATATTCATCCGTCAGCATTTGCATCCAAAGTATTTTGCACTTCACAGCTGAGTTTCATAAAGTCAAAAGTACGGGCAAAGAATTTACGCAACTATTTACTGACACAGTTATAAATACTGGTGTGAAATAAGAATTGGTTATAACTATGTCGAAACGTTACATTATATTTGAATGGATTTTAAAACTAAAATTCCTTCCAAAGCACCCACCCCGCCTGAGTGTTATTTATATGTATTTGTGTTTATGTCACTTTTGTATGCAGGCCCACCATTTATTCATTCAACATGAAGCTCCTCTTTTAAGCCGACATGGATAAGAAAATTAATAAAAATGTAAATTTGAACTTGTACAATTCAAAGAGAACAACAACTACAAGACCAAGAACTACAATCAAAAGCTCCAAAACAGCTAATAAAGGACCCTTGAGGTGAGATTGTTTTGTCCAGTAAATAACGTTTGTTTTACAGAATTATTAACATCCGTAAATAAGAAAATGTATGCTTTTTACTAAATAGTCACGCTGGGTGCTGCTTGTATTGTCCACAAAGTTTGTCTCTTAATTTTTTTTTTTGTGTGTGTACGAGGTAGGTAAAAGAACAGACACCACAAAAAAATAGTTGTTTTAAAAAGAGGAGGATAAATCAAACATAACAGCAAATATATTTACCATAACCACTTCCACCATCACTCTCATTGTAATAATTGTAATCTCACAAGATTAAACAGAAGTGTTTCAGTTTGGTTTAGTTCTGTTGGAGCTTTTTGTGTGCTTTCCCTCTTTAAAAGAAAGCTATATGTCGCCACAAATCTAAATTATTGAACTAAAATATCACGTACCAATATTGTGGTAATTTAATAAATTAAATTCAAATGAATTAAAAGTATTTTACTTGATGAATCATCTTTAAGACAAATCAAAATGTTGTCGTTATGCCAGATGAGATTCTTATATTCTCTGTATATTCTCTCTGTGTTTTCGTTTGACAGTCTTGTTTGAAAATCTGAAAGTCTAAATTCGGAGCAACTTGACTTGATACATTTTTCATATAACCTCACCTCCAACGAAAGCACTTGAATTTTTTATCAGGGTCCTCATCACTTCAAACATATGGTTCTTATCCATACATGCATATAAAAGTAGATGCAAATTGCTGCCTCCCCGGCCCACAGCTGATGGGCCATCGCAAACTTTGTTACAAGAAAATGTTATTTTCTTGCTTTCTGTCTTTTGTGTTCATGGGATGTTGTTGCAGTTTAACCTGAACCATTCCCGTTTTTCTCTTTACTTACCTTTACTTGATTTGTTGCACCTACGCTCTGACCCAGTTTTATTACTTCCCAACAACATGCACATGCAGTTTATCCTTCTAAGTAGGAAAGTGCCACTGCCTGAAGGTTAACGTTCAGTTATTATTTCTATAAATTAAAGACTACTGTTTGAAAACTACTGAGCCACTTAAACTGTAAATGCTATTTTAAATCTTGTGTGCTAGATTATGAGCCCTATTACGCCAAAAAAGCAGTAACTACATATTTGGTCAGAAGTGAGTCAAGACAGAAAATCTTACTTCTGTTTTTAAAAAAATATTATTCCATGGAAATGTATAATTTCTGCGAAAACACCGTGCAAAAGTCACACCAACCACAAAACAAGTAACTGCACTCTGGTCATATTAAGTGAAAGCTAGCTTTAATTTTTTGCCCAGCGTGTTGTTTATAATTGAAAAAATATCCATTTTGATCAACTGACACCTTTGTAATTCCGTGTTTTATTCCACATAACTAATTGAGGCCATAGATAAATCCAATCATGAGTGAAATAAGAACCTCCAGCTATAAAAAGCTATTAAATTCCAGGCTAAACTAAGAAAACTAACTCAGTAGCATAGTAATGGTAACAGCCAACTCAGTTTTTGACTCTGGCCGAATTCATGTGATTTGATGGTAATATCTCATAGTTATCTCACATTTTGTATTTAATTGTAGATAAATATATTAATTCCAATATAATAACTGATGAACAGACGGACACAAAACCAAAAAAGAAATAGTGTAAACAATCAAAACAATGTTTATTTTCCTAACATGCGGAATGAACATCTTGTTGATAGATGTTGCATTTTCCCTTGTGAAGATCATTCAAAGGCAGAGTTGCACTATCTGCATTTTTTGAGTAAAAGAATCAGCCTTAAAAAAGCATAAGTGAAGGAATACAACCTTTGTATCTATTATGCTGTTTACCAGCCACCCTGGAAACTTTAAACTCTTTGTTCTCACTTGGCTGCTTCTGTATTTTCTGCTAAAATGCTGAAAATGAAGGCATGTATGGTTCCAGAAGGCGTCATCGATTTCTGATTTTCAACAGAATAAGACGTGTTGTTGCTGTGCAGGCAACAATGAAACGAAGATGGAGCCTCGTACCTCCTGCTCGGGCTTTTCTCTGTCTTTCTTCTCGTCAGAAGCAGCATGAACAATCTTAAAACCCCTTCAGTTCAGCCCTTTTCACTCGTACACAAACGCACAACACGATGCAAAATCTGCAGTTTTATCTCTAGTGATCAAGAAAGATTACATGCAAACAGAGAGAAGTTTCACAAATCACTTCTTTTCCAGCCGCATGCACAACGCCCTCAAGTATCCCAAGTTGTTTCTATCAGGAAGCTGTCTTTGCAATCACGCGTCTCCCCGCTTATCTCCCCCTACAGAAATTTCTGTTGTTCCCCTGTGTCTGTCAATATGCGCTCAAAGTGGAGCTGAAAAACCCATCATCTATTACCATCTCATTCATGCATGTAATGGTGTTTCATGAAAGGACTATGCTCTTGTTAGAAATGAGCAAAACCTGTCTTTATCAAAGTATACTGAATGCTTTCCACTTGTGCGTATCGGGCTTTATTGCTTCCTTCTTTTCTTCTGCCAAAAATTTGTGTTAGTCAGCTCTCTACTAAATGGACTGATTTGAGCCCTTAAAACAAAATCCTAAAGCATTTCCGGGCACATTTGTATTTATTTTCTGAGAATCCACTGACTTTGTATGGCCATTAGAGCAGTCACGTTGTTGAAGTCAACCTTCTCTGAGGAGTTGTTCATTTCCAGGCTCACAGTTCTTACCGACTGATCTTTACGAGATAAAGAAAACACACATTTCACAAAACAATAGGAAGATCTTTCTCTTTCTAAAAATAAGAATGACCAGTTGAACCCAGGCTAAAATGAAAAAACCTCCTGCAATGTCACCTTTTTAAATCTGACGTAGTCATAACTGCAGGCTAGGGCTGAATACTAGAGTGCTGTCTTGCCTTTTACTCCGGCAACAAGTAGAATTGCTTCTAAAAATGTGCTCAGTGTAGAGTCAAGGGCAGCGTCTATTTTTAAGGAGGGAAGGGATTCTTACCCTCTAAAAAGATATGATGTCCAAAAGTTAAGTGCTGTGTATCTAAGGACAAAGGCAGATTTAACCATAGCAATAAACTTTTGCACATAAAAGACAGTAAGCAGGGTTTGTGCAATATTCCTGTAGTATTTTATACCCTGAGTATGTGGAAACGCTGGATTTTCCCTCAACTGTTTTCCTTCAAAAGTGCTGCGTGAGCTGTCGCATAATGGAAGTGGATTGTCTTACAGTACCACTTTATATGAGAATAAATTTCTTGACTCTCGGCTGAATATATTGAGCATGTCTAATTGATTCATGACTGCCAATATCATTACTATGATTAAGACATATATCTCCAGTACTCTCTGGATATGGAGCTTGTCAAGGGCAGCTATTATGGTGATGTTACACCGAAAGTGACCTGGCTGTGAACCGTCACCATTATCTGTGGATTAATTACCCTGCCTTCTCATCCTCCCTCTACCTGCTCCCCTCTGTTCCTCTCTTCATCCTTTGCTCTCTTATTCCCTTTGTCTTTTCTTCCCCTCTGAATTGAAATATGTCCCTCCTTCCTTCTTTCCCTATGTACCTTTGATGAGGTGCGGCGAATTTTTCGTCATTAGATTAAACTGGACATTTTTGCTCTCTTTTTTTTTTACCTTCAAATTCTGGGCCAACTGCAATAAAACAGGGAATGTGTTTAATCTGTCAGGGGCCATTGTCATCATTACCCCCCCCCCCTCCATGGGAAATTCAGAAACATGGAGCTGTGCCCATTGTTTTCACTGAAAGCACCACAGAGAGCACTAACCTAACACAGGAAGCTCTGCGTGCCTCTGGCTTTCGACACAAGCATTTACCCCTGCGTGCATTACATGCAGATACTGCCCATGTGCACAACATAAACACACGTGCACAAAGGGCATTTTAGCCATTTGGACATTTTGGTTTGCTTAGAAGAGATTTGGATTTGTGTCCCCCTTCCCCGCCCCGTCACCAACACCACCACATTACCCCACCGGCACTGCCTCAACACCAACCACTCATTCTACAGTGTGACATAGGCTACAGTGTTGCACCCTAGGCAACCATCCAAGCCGGCATCTATGGATACATGCATGTATCCTTAGACGAATACACTGCAGGTGAGCACACACCTGCGTGCAGAACACACGCCTCTTGTACGCAGGATATCATTCCATCGTTTCTATTCTTACATACAAATGAAGGAACTAACGTTGGATTCCACGGTGCACTTTGATTAGGATCTTTGCTGCATACTAAATTTATCTGTTAAAATTATCTTTATCCCTATGTGGCCAGCAGCAGTTGTTGTGCCACATGATGCCCTGTGGCGTGATGAAAAGAATGAGCAATCCCTTATCACACTCGACCAAAAAAATGTTTTCCTTTTGAAAAGGATGCAGTATAAATGTTGCAATAACATCACGGAAAACCATTTTTTGAAGGTGAGAATTCACGGAAACAATACTGGAATGTCCCGCTCGGGAATGAATGCTCTTCTATTTTACATTTTCACGACAATGCATCTTGTTTGAAGGCATCTACCAACTATCACCACTCTTTCAAGCCGTCAGATTCAGATCACATCCTGTTTATCCAGTAGCCTTCACACTAAAGACATGATAAGTAATAGAAGTGATTTATTCCAGTGTGTGACTTCTCCTGCAGCTACAGGGTAAGGTGAATGCTAAAGCGTTCTCACCTTAGAAAACTTTAGTCTTTTATTGTAAAGATAGTGTTCAAACCGGTCAAGGTGAACTCTGCATATAACAATGAATATTTCCAGCACCAACCACAGGGTGCAGCTGAGGCTGATGGGAATGTCATTAAACAAAGTCCTGGACGAATGGAAATCCTGGCCTGGTGATGGCGCTAGATGAAAAGTCAGAGGACTAGAAAAAGTTCATTTAATCCTGAGGTGAGCATGAATGTGTGTACCAAGTTTCATACTTATCTGTGCATTAGTTGTTGAGACACTTCCCTAAAACCAACCAACTGACACTGCCATCCCCAGAGAAAGGCCGCCAGTGTGGCCAAAAATGCCAGTAAACCACTCTCCACCACTAGAGAACTGCCAGATTCTTTCACTTTAGGGGAACTTTATCTAAATTTTCCCATAATCTTCAGATGTTGCAGATGTTATTGATAAGAGGGTATTTGGGGAAATTCACTGAATAACCCAGTGAGAAGACCAACTAAACCCAGTTAGGCGCTGAGAAAAGATTGTATAACTACCCTCCAGTGTCTATTACTCGCTCCCACTCTCTAATGCTGATGGATATCCGGTGCTACGTCTTCACTCAGCCATGCACACTTGCCCTCCCATTTCCATGCAGAGAGGTCAGCTCTGTCTGTGGCTGTTGGAAAGCTTTCACAGGAGTCAGGTCTTTAGCCATTCTGAGTTATCAGCAGGTAGTTCTGCTGTTGCCTCTATTGAAGTGATTTATTATATCCCTCAACTTTGAAGTAACTTTTACAATAAAGTTATGTTCGAAGAGTGTCATTACAAAGTGAGACACCTGTGCTCAACAGCTCAAAAATAACGCAAATAACACCACTTTCACTGCCTGTATATTGAATTTTTTTGGGTTGTTTCAAAATATTTATATGGTATATGCTTTTGGCCTGTGATTGACCTCTTTGTTTATAGTCTTCTGGGCATAATCTGATCTTGTACATTATTATTTATTGGATTTTTCTGCTTGTCCAGTGATGAACAGTTTGATTTCCCACACTTCGGGGCTCTGGAAATGATATCTTGGATGAATGGCATCCTTGTTGCCTTGGGGAGCAGATGACCTCAAAGGTTAGCATCAGAGTATTCTTGTCCGTGACTCTCGGGTTAACGTCCTGTCAGACTCTCTAAGGAGAATAAGCCAAACACAGTGCAATGGGATTTCAGAGAATGAACCATATGACTGTCATTTGGGTCTGTAGATTCCCGAGGATACAGGGAATTGTACATTGTACATTTTATGGTGTTCAAGAGAAGCTGATTTGGAGATTTGTTTGAATCCAGGGTATCTAAAGGTAATAGCTTCCCAGGTTGATTAACTTTATTAGATCTTTACCCAGTGGCCTCATTCTAAGTCTGCGTAAGGCCGGCTGATCAGGTGGGAACAGCAGGGCACCAAATTGCAGAGAAGGATAATGATTTATAGGCTGGAACGGTGAGAAAAGTGGTTTTAGAAGTTGCGCAGTGTTATTAAAAATGTCAATTGTGGACCCGGGCACACATACAGCAGGTGGAAAGAATGTCACAAACACGCACAAGAATCCTGAAAAGCCATCCGTGTGCCAGGGAGCACAAACAATTTAGGAGCACACAAACTACACACACAGACTACACACACTGTGCTCATGAAAACATTAAGCTCCAGTGTGTGTGTGTGTGTTTACTGTACGCGCTGCCTCTCTGTGACTTGCACAGTGTGCATGTCTTTGTTAGAGAAGAGTGTTCATGAGTCACCACTGTCTTTAGCCCGAGGCTCAGCAGCCAGCCAGCTGAAGGAGGGGATGCATGTTTTATTTTTGTCGCTCTAATATGCCATGAAGACATCATTATCTTGAAACATGTTGAACTCCAGAGCCTCTATTGTTTAAAATGGCACAGAAGATGTGGATAACTTAAACTGTTTCATCCTCATCACAGCCATAGAGATCATTAGATGTGCAATTCTACGTGCTTCATTAGATGTGGCTTTTGTTATTGCCAGCTGAGCAGTGGGTGACTGTGTGAACCCTCCTTGGCGAGCAAAGGATGTTATCTTTTCTGTCATGCACATACCAGCACTGCCCATAGGGAAGGGGTGAGCATGCAAGGAACTTGGCTGATGGAGCGCACAGGGCACAGAGGCGCCCTGTGCATGGCTACGGTTGCCTGTGAATACTAACGATTCCTCACAAGAGACCCTTTTGTCAGCATCAGATCCCTTTGTGAAGAGTCATGAATAGAATAGAGTGTGTGAGATCTTTTCTTCAATCCTCCCGCATCATCCACATTTCCCATCTTTATTTTTTTAAACCTCTGTAGCTCCCAAGAGTTCATATTTCCCTTATACAACCAAGTCCAAGAACACAATAAAAACACTTTAGGGCCTTTATAGTTTGGTAAATCATATAATTATGATGTTTTCCTTCAAATATATCGCAAAAGTAGAGAAAATAAATGTAATCTAATGATTTTAGTATCAAAATCAGTGTTTTGCCACTGCGAAGTGTCATCTCTTTAGCCTAAACTGGATTTGTGACTGTGGAATATGTGCATTAAAAACTATTAGAGATGAATTTCCTGGTCAGACAGAATTTTCAGAGGAAAAATAGGAGAAGCATCGGGAGGAGCATCCTAAATTTTCTGCTACACTTCAGGTAATTGACCGAGTTGGGCTGTGAAGTGTTCTAGACTAAAAGACAGATATATAGTATACAGTAGATACTGTATGTAGAAAGACAAATACATGTGGGTGGCAGTTTATATGGCATCCATGCTGGTTCAACAAAGGTCTGAAATACCATTTCCTCATATCTGCCCTACAATAACAAAAGTAAGCTCAACTCAGTAACCTCAGTCTCCCGCACAAACACACTCTCTGATACACACACAGTCAGCAAAGGAGGAATCCTGCCTTTCCCTCCTTTAAAATGGAGCAGCCACCCAGTGCGTCAGTAACCTGATTACCCCAGCTGTCAGTCTGAATAAGGCCAGGCTTTGGGATCCTCCCGTCCTCTGATCATCACTATGGGACAGAGCCGGTCCTCCTGGAGAGTCTGAAAACAACCTCAGAACAGGATGGACACAAATACACGGAGCAGAGAAAGAACCAGGGCTAAATAAGTCAGGAGGTAAGAGGATGCAGTGATGAGGACGTATTTGATTTCTTACTGAGAGATTTTTTGTCAGATTTATTTCAGCTGATTGAGTCAGACATCAGGCATCAGGCTATATCTTAAAGTACTACAGATTTAATGTATCTGTGAGTTACTGAGTGGTATACACAGTGGTGTGTCTTACGTAGTTGCTCATGGATATGTGTAAACGTGCTTCTTGCTTCATCTAACCCTGGTTTCTTAATTCAGACACCAATTGGAATATTCTCTTTCAGGAATTGCATGACCACATGAGATACATTACCTAATGAGAAAAGTAACTGTAGGAGAATCAGAAAGGCCACAGCTGAGGGGATAAAGGAGGGGGACTCTTTGAGGCAGCCAGTCACTAAAGGGAGGGCAACAGGATACAACCAGTGGGTGGACCTTGATGATTGTTCCTGTGCACAAGTCTCCCACTTATATGCTTCCCTTTCCTCCAAAGAAGAGCACTTTGCATGAGTTTGAGTCAATTGGAATGCCGGCCGATTCCCTCAGTCTACAGTACTTATATTTCACAGCTCTGTTTCTTTCAGCACTACCGTTGACTGGCTTTCCACCACCAGAAGTTTTAAAGCTCCACAAAGACCCTGAACTAATCTCTGGACTGACTATACAAGTGAGAGTACTACAGGGAACTGAGGACCCTGAGCTGCGCTTGGCAGGTCCAAAACAATGGCACAGTGCACGCCGGATACCAGACCTGGCAAGGTGATCCAGAATTCGAAGGCTGACATCGAAGACTTGAGTGAAGTTTCAACTGAGTCTGCATCAGCTGTGGCGGTCAAAGTCAGACCTAAAGACCTGGCGCTGATTCGAAGCTTGTCCAAGTCGGACTCTGACTTGTTGGCGTCACCACTCGGAGAAGAGGATGGAGGTCTGGCTGGCCGCTGTGGGTCGGTGTCTAACTGCAGCACTGGGCAGCCATCCATGGAGCGCATGCCTTCCTTTGCCTCTGAGTGGGATGAGGTAATACTCCTGCTCTGGGGATGGGAAACAAGTGGGAGGGTGTAGAAGACAGAGGGAGTGGCACTTTCGGCATTAAGGCATGGACAGGCTTTCAAGCAGAGTTTGTTAATATCCGTAAGAGAGAGTGTGTTGAGCGCGTGTGAATGTGTGACAAAAAAGAAGGGCCGATAAGAGAAGCAATTGAGGATTAGTGTGAAAAAAGAACGAAATGGGAACAGGCGAGGCAGCACATTTCAGGAGAGATGAAGGAAGGAAGGAAGGAAGGAAGGAAGAGGGGGAGAGCAGAGGTAGCAGTATGAGAGCGACCAGGAGTCCAGCAGAAGCAGTGATAGAGTAACTTTGCCCAGGCTGTCGGCGGAGAATGCCTGCGGGCGAGTGCTTGAATGCATGAATGGCTTGATCACTTGCACCGACCTCCCTGTAGCAGTCCTGGCATCCAAGACTAATTGGACTTGTGCTGTCATTCCACATCCACTCAGTACATGTCTCAGGGGCCGACCCACGCTTCCACTGTCTCCTCCTGCACTCCTCTGGCTCCTTTGCTGCGTCTTGCGCCATGTACTTTCAGCCCACTGTGAGCAATCCCTCACCCCCCATCCTCCATAAACCCCAAAATCTTAATTTGTGATTTTCGAGAACTTTGGAGCATTGGTGCAGCACACCCTGAAGCACTGCAAAGACCTTGAAATGAATAATAATTTCTTACCAAAACTTCCAAACACACTTAAATAGTACAACCTGTTGGGACAATGGCTGAAGACTGTTAACAAATTATTATAGTGTAAAGCTCTGAGGCAAATTTATGCATTTTTTAAAAATGTCCACAGCACTCTGGAGCACTAGACACTTTCGGGTGAGTGCTTAATCCCTTTCACAATTGTAAAAAATTATAAAATCTTATTCAGACTATTAGGTTAACTTTTGGCATAGAGCAACATTTTGTCATACCCGACTGATAGCATGGCTAGCAACTGGTTTAATTAGCAGGGAAAATTCTCTTGATGTTGATTTGCTTCTTGTGGAATACATACTGTAAATCAACTTCAGTTAAGGAGGGTTTCTTGTTTATCTACATTGGACTTGTCCCTAATCTAGGCCACCAGTCTCTTTTAATACAGTCTTTTTGGTTCCAGGGCCATAGCTACCATTGAGGACACTGAGGTCATGTCCTTGGAAATACTGTGCTTGTAGGAATCTGGGAAGTTGTGGGGTTTAATGACATGAAGAGGACTTTGCGTTCTATACAAATATTGGATATACATGTTGGTTGGTGGCCATTCTCTTGAAGGAGCCCGGTTCTGCTAGGGGAATCTGGACTCATGACTTTCTGTAAGTGCTATGCGAAGGCAACTGGACAACTGGAAGATGTTTTGCCTATCATCCGAAAGGCTTCTTCAGTCCTACCTGAGTAGTGCGGAGTTCCAAGATTATATCCTCTGGTGAGATCAGCAGCACTTGTGAGTCGTTGATCCTCCCGGTCATCATGTGAGTCGCTAGGATCACATGGGTCAAGGTGTGGATGGGTGCTAACACCTTGAGGGTCGTTAGGGTGACAAGTGAGTCATTGACCCACGCTGCCATCATTTGAGTCATTGAGGTCACATGAGTCCTTGTGTGGATGGGTGTTCAGCTGTTTGGGGAGTGAATTTAGAGCTGCATTGTAGGTGGCTGACAGGTAGGTGTCTCAGACCACCTCCTCTGTTATGCCCATGATGTCAGTATTTCTAAAATCCTGGAAATGGCACTGCTGGTCTCAAATGCGTCCAAAAGATGCAAGTGGTGGATTGAATGGGAGATTGTTTTGTCTTTTTTTGGTCACAATCTTGATTTAGTTTCAAACCCGTTTGAACTGAGACTTGACTGAGTCTTGAACTTGTAAATATCTAGGACTCATGTTAATGTCTTCACCAAGGCTGGATTAGCAACCACGTAACTGCCCAGTGGCCCTAGACCTGCAGAGGTCCCAAAAGTCCCAGGTTCACTCCATATCATTTTTACAACTTTACAACTTGAATCATAAATATGTATAAATATATGAGAATTTTTCCACTGAAATAGAATGTCAACTATGATGGGTCCACAATCCTGTGGTCCTGGTCAAAATCTGGTAGTTCAACTGTTTTAGTTTATATTGAGCTTGCTAGTTGTAAAGTTTGTTTCATTAATTTGCTTTAATTTCTTTTTGTGTGCCAAATAATTAACCTTCAGAAAACCTCAGGCAAGACAGTATTATTACATCACAGAAGTATTGTGAGGCTGCAATCAACAATTCTTTTCATTATCAATACATCTGACAATTATTTCCTTTACTAATCAATTGATTGTTCATTGTATAAAATGTTAGAAAATTGTGAAAAATGCCCATGCAAACATATTGTTGTCGGACCAACAGTCAAAAATGCAACATTGTTGAGTTTACCATCATGGAAAACTGGGAAACCAGCATTTATTCAAATTTGAGAAGCTAGTACCGATGATGTTTTGGCATTTTTGCTTAAAAATGACTTGAATCAATTATCAAAAATGTTGGCAAGTATTTGTGTCCACCAACTAATCAATTAATCAATCAATCATTTCAGCTTTAGGTTGGTGTCTGGGTGCCTGGGGAAATAATGAAACCGCCAAGTATAATAGGGGTCAGTAAGGGGCACAACAACACATTTTTGCCCCACAAGCCCCTAGGAGTTTGATTCCAGCCATGGTCTTCACCAGGGTCATGTCTAAGTTATGGTCACATGAATAGGGCATGGCTGATCCTGTATGTTGTGATCATGTGCCTTTTTCATCTTTACAGCAAGGGCAGTTTGGCGTCGCTTCATAATACTCAGACATCTTTCACTTTTATTTGGATTTGCGTACCCCTCTCTTTGTCATTTCTCCCTGTACTGTGCCTGCTCTCTGCTCCATCCCAATGCCCTCTGACAGAAATGTTTATTCAGGCCATGTTGGGTGGAGTGTCCTGTTCTCAAGGGCATCCTGTTTTGCAGCTGCTCCCTAGTGTCTGTTTCTCTTCCAGATTTCAAGGGATTTGTTTGGGTAGGGGATATGGGTGTGCGTATGGGCGGGGGCAAAAACCAACTCTGGCTTGTGTGTATATCTCACGAAGGGATCAACCGTCAACCTCAACATTGAAGCGACACATGAGGCTCAGGGGAAGGCTGGGCTTTAAGTCAGATACATAAGCACACGCTTATGTCAGTGCATGCGCACACACAGAAAGTCAACACATTGAATACACACCTTGGCATTCAGATGTTATTATTAGAAAAAGGAAGTTATAAGTTGAAGCATAACCTTTAAACCCTTTAGTATATATTTTAAATTATATTATCTCTGGCAGCTTATGTAACTGCTGACCATTTTTTGGGTCCTGTTGTAGTGAAAGCACTTGGTTTTCTATTCAGAATTTTACTTGAACAAAGAGAAGAATCAGCCAATGTGATGAGACGGTTTTTGTTGAATTTCTTTTCTGACACAGCTTTCTTTCTGAGCTACTTAACACAGAGAAAACATGGTCAGGTGGCCTATATGTTAAGCCATTCAATCCATTAAATAAAACTTCGATAAAGGAAAATACTCAGTTGAAAAACCTCAAAGACATATACCACATTCAGTCTCAGCCCTGTAGGTGGCTACATTGTGAGTGCTGCTGCCTGTTTGATGATCCTGATTTATGAGGGTGTATTATGATGTCCTCTACTTGTCCTGTCAGCTTTTGTTGGATTAGTAAATCACTCTTTTGATATCTGACCGGGGTTTCTAAATGGATGCTCCTTCTGCATTGCTCTTTAATGTAGTCGTATTATCAAATTGTCAAATTGCTTATTAGTTCGCAGAATAATATCTTGCACTGAGTCAAGATAACTTGAAGTAATCAGTCCAAGAATCACTAGGTTAAAAATTTACTCAGTGTGGTGTTGATATAGCACCAATGCAATACTTGGTTATATTTGCCCAGTAACCCATCAATGGGTTGCTGTGACCTAGCGTCGGTGTAATTTATATAATACCGCTGGGTCACTGGATCAAAACAGCTTGTATTCTCTCTCTTGGTTTTAACGTGGTTATTTTTGGAAAATTGTCCAAGTTTGTTTCATTGGCATATTTGGAAGAAATTCAGGGTTATGTGACATAAATAAGCAGAAAAATAAATAAATGAATGAAAAAATTAGGGAACAAAAACTTTGAAAAAGGAGATGACGTCTTAAACTACTAATATGTGGTCTGCGCACATAAAACAAACCAATAAAATAACAACAACAACAACAACTATGACGATACCAAATCGAATAAAATAAAATAAACTTTCGCCATCTTTGCCAGTTGGAGTCGGGGAAATCCAAATTGGCATTGGAGTGGAGCCAAGGAGAGCTGACCAAACAATCAAGCTCACCTAGCTGGAAGCCAAAGAACATAGTTAAACCTTTGTCACCACCTGGGTTTGAACTGTGATGCTTTTACTGGCCGTACTGCGCCATCAGCTGTGACTGAGTCGCACTGTTCAGTTTAGTTCACCCACACCGTTAATCGTGATAACAGCAGCCCGGTAGCCACCTACATTAACCGTCCAAGCTTAGCTCAACTCCACTGACGACAACGTTGTAACCGTCATTCACTTCAACGCTTTTTGTAACGTTACAGCTGCAGTAAAGTTTAACCGATAAAAGTCAGTTTTCGAGTTTAATGTGTAGTTTTTCACATTTTTGTCCCCAATTAAAGTATTTTATGATTTAGCCACCATTGTAACATTAACTTCAGTGTAGTTATAAGTTCGGTTAACGTTAGCTTAGTTGCCTTAGCCAAACTTCAAGCAAGCAAAGGTTTCTCTTGATGAACCGGTCAGAATGGCTGGGTGGGTCAAATATCATGTTTTAGTTTGGGTCAAATATGTGTGTGGTAAAATGAAATAGTAGCTAGTCTTTTTGGGGGGTGGAGAACATCATTAGCTAATGTCCACGACAAAGTGGTTAGCCATTCCGCACTTGGTCATTAAAATGCCCAAAAACTATTATCATTGTTCACTGTAAAGCATTTAATTTTGGCTAATCGTTTTTAGCCCCACAAAATTAAGCCACTGGATGTAGTAAAACTTCAAAATAAAAAGATAAATTCACAGTGTGAGAAAAAACGAGAATAGGAATAATGCAGAACAGGGCTCATTATGAGCTCATTAATAATAAAAATTAGCCATGCAAACACTATGCCATGTCAAACAGCACAATAGATGTCCTGAATTATGGACAATGGAGGCCACTTTTGGTAGAGGAATTGATATTAGGGCTACATTTAACAGTTATTTTCATTATTGATAAATCTGTTGATTATTTTCTCGACTATTTGTTTGGTCTATAACAGTCATACATGCCTATTACAATATCCTGCAGTATCAGGTGACGCAAATTTTCATGTTTGAGAAGCTGGACGTAACTTTTTTTTTTGGCATTTTTGCTTGGAAGACGACTTGAATGATTAATCACCATCAAAATATTTGGTGATTAATTTTATTTTGATTGACAAATCGCCTAATCATTGCAGCTTCTAAATGGTATCCTACTGTCCAACAGTATCTTTATCTTTGTCAGGTACTTTCTACCATAGCTGTACAATATACTTGGTATTTTACTAGTTTGAATATGAGAGGTTTAATTTTGATGAATTGAACAGAGCATCAGCGCAACATGGTGTGTTCAGTAAAAGCTACACTATACAGCTGGCCCAAATGCTTAAGAGTGAATAATTTGGCAGTTTTAATGAGGAAGGCCTTAAAAGTGCCTAACTACATCTTGTGGACATTAACAATGTACACCACCACAAAAGATTAGCTACTATTTCATGTCACCATAGCACATATCTGATAAATTGAGCCATCTTCAGGTTTGTCTTCAATTTTTAAAAGGCTATTGCCAATACCAGACTTTCTCCCGTTAAACTGCATTTTAGCTGCCATGGAACAATTCATCATCCTCCTGTTGACGTTTCGCCAGTTATCTACAGAAATAGGAAACACTACTAAACAGCAAAATGGACACATGAATGCAAGGTACATCCACGCTGCGTTCACTACTTTTTTGTGTGTTCATGTATTTTAAGATGGATTCTTCCTGTTCCTTTAAGACTAATACCACAAATAACCTTATAATATAAGAATCTTGCATTTCAGTGACCGTTACACATGTTAGTATTAATAGGAATGGCATATATGATTAAGCTGATTGACGTCCTCACTATATCTGTTTAATACTCTAAAGGTTAACAGAACCACATGTTACAGATGCTTGAGTGGCTTCATTTGTGTGTGTACTATAAATTTCCCAGCTGGATTCCTGAGGTCATTACATATGCACACTTGAACAGTGCATACTGTGTGTGTGAATATGCTTCTTCACTTGGTTTTACATAACATAGGTGGATTGGGACCCCCAATGAAAATACCCATATTATTATATGGTAGCTTATGTCTATATCAATTGTTTTAAAATGTGTATGCGTTATAAACCTTTTGTAATATAATAATTTTTAAACTGACAGTGTGAAAACAGATATACTATAGCTCCTAAAATGATTTATAAACCTAAACTAGTTTTCAGTGTCTGTGAATTTGAATTGGCGCCAGTGTAAATGAAAAAGAATGAACATACAAAACGTTTTCATGTTCATAATTCCAGTTGATAAAAATGGACTATTTTCGAAGTACGTGTAAGCTGGTTTATAATTCATATAGATAGCTACGGCAGAGTGAACACATCCCAAGATCTGGTTAGACAGATGTGGTACGTGAATATGAGAGTAGCAGTGAAGTTGTTGGTGGGGGCTGGGTGGAGGGAGGCACAGTCATGTTTCACCTGTCACATTGCCCATAACATATTTCTCAGTGTAACATGTTATTCCACTCATGCAAGGGCTAGACCTGTTAAAAACCTGTTGTGTGCTAAAAATGCAGGTTCGCCAGTTTGAGAATAGCAATATGACGGATTTAAATTTTAAGATACAGCTATGGTGCTTTTCTAGTTTCATAACTTTTAAATGATTGTATTATGCCATTTAGTTAACAGTTTTTTGTTAACTTTAGTTAATTCATGACAAACGTAGCTGGTCCAATAGCAATTGCTTTTCTGAAAAGTCAGACCATTCTTTTACTAATAACTAGCAGTTGTGACTATTTTGCATCTGGAAATCAAATTTTGCAGTAAACATAATGCCAACCAGTAACATTAATATGGAAACTTAATTGCAAAAGAGCGATTAAATTCAGCCTTTTGTAACCTTTTTTGGAATGTTTATTACAAAACAAAAACTAGAAGCGTCAAGAGCAGGGTGGTGAATACTTATATAAAATATTGGCCTTGAAATGCTGGTGTCCTGCGGTAATGTCTAAGGCTAGGTATCAAACCTCGATGAAGTCACTTGAGTAGTGACTGAAATGCGTCCATATCAGAGTAAACAATCAAGAACTGAAAGCTGTTTTTTTGTTTGTTTTGTTTTTTGCATTAAAACCAGATTAAAATCTGATGAATTTGAGAAGTTTGGCTTATTTGGTCAAATAGAAAAAAGGGGCTTTGTATTATTTTGGTAGTGATACCCAAACTCAGGAGTTGTGGTGGCATTACTACGGAATATACCAAGTGCTATTCATGCTTTGTTTAACAAGTCAGTGTTGTTGTCCTTGTTCATGCTTTAGTTTGGTAGATGCGTTCAATATGAATATTCTGTGTGCAGCGATATATTCTCCTAGAACACAACTACTGTACCTATGAAAATCAATTGCATGTTATAGAATTTTTAGGTAAGGTAAATACATCATACATTACCTTTTCCAAAAAATGGATGGCTGGTCTAACCGATTTACACGTACATTACCTGCATGTAACCATATATAGATACACGTGCAGTTAGGCCTGCAACTAAAGATTATTTTCAGTATCGATTAATCTGCTGATTATTTATTTGATTCATCGTTTAGTCTATGAAACATCAAAAAATTGTCAAAAAGTGCCCATCACAACTCGCAGAGCCGAATGTGATGTCTTCAAATGTCTTGTTTTGTTCGGCAAAAACCCAAAGATATTTAGTTTACAATGATATATGACAAAGAAAAGCAGGAATCCCTCTCATTTTAGAGGCTGGAATCAGAGAATATTTGTTTCACTATTTTTGCTCAAAAATTACTGAGATAGTTAATCAATTATCAAAATAGTTGCTGATTTTTTTTTTGTTTTTTCAATCAACTAATCGATTAATTAACTAATGTTTCAGTTCTTCATGCAATGAGTTTGTCAAATTGAGTTGACTAAAAGCTTTTAAAATGTTATAATTCTGCTCCTATCCATCTGTCACATATGGAGCTGAAGTCTCTTTTTGTACAGGTGAAAAAATACGCAGAGGAATTACAATTACGATAATCTGACATTATCTGTGATTAACTCCCAATTCCAGCACACTGCCTGAAAAGCTGGGTTCAGTAAAACTACATGGAAAAACCTAAACAAACAAGGTAACAGTATATCATACCGCGGAGGTGGCAGTGCTAGAACCTTACATTTACTCATGAAGAGGTAAACAGACGCCACATTTGCAGTACACCGTGCCGGCCATCATGTCTTTACTATTACCATTCCCAGTGGCTTTATTTATGCTGAACGGCTTTGAAGCTGTCAAAATAATGAAAAACACTCCAAATCATGAGCGCTGCTGGATGGCATTATGTGATCTGGGTCTTGTATAGTGTGGAGCTGCTGGCCCATCTGTCGTTATTGACAGTGAGACTGAGGCCGTAATCCTGTTTCCAGACCAGTGCCAGTGAAGCAGGCGGCCTTTTTTGGTCAGTTTATTATATCCAGCCATCATTTCCATTATCTGTTTTGGGCTCACAGCCATCATTTATACACAGGAGACATTGACTCAGTGGACAACACTGTACTCTGTATCTCTAAAGCACACTGTATAAGATTATACATTGTCTCTATCTTATTAGCTAGCATGTTGTGGTCACATTCGTGTCAAATTTTAATGACTTTAAAGGGAAGCAAGAAATTGCAGATGACTAAATGACTAAATTACCCCAGACATATCTTCAGCATTTCCATACTACACATTTTGTTACCTCTCAGGCGTCATATGCACCGATGCTGAAAATATGTGCGTAAGCTAATATCAACCAGAATATCTCCCAGGCAAATTTATCAGCCAGACTCTAATAAATAATACAGGTTTTCCTAAAAGGACCCATAACTATCTTACTGAAACCCAATATGGAATGATACATTAAAAAAAAAAAAAAAAAATCAAAAATCCCCAGACCAAAAATGGAGCGATTCCAACTGCGACTTGAGCCTATAACAGTTGTACCCATATGGGCCCAAGTCCATAAAAAGACGTTCATTGTTTGCAAAGTTGTGCCAACAATTTGTCTTAAGCCTCTATTTTTTTGCCTCTGTTACCTTATCTACCTCCAGCTGGGAGAATTTCCAGTTAATTCTAATTACATTAAAATATTCCATTTACTGCTTTACTTTAGTATTTCAGGATTTAAATTATTCTCTCTTGGAACAGTGCCACATATGTATATATTCTGTATACTTTGCAGGGGCACCGATACACATAATGAGTGTAGGTGGAGAGGAGCTCACTAAGGCTGACTGACTCAGGGAAAAACTGGCAAAATCCCGGCCGGTATGGGGCTCTCTTGAAAGTAACAAGCACAGTCTCTGACATGTTAAAGCCACATTGATTCAAGTCAGCAGTCTGTGGTACTTTGATTATCTGAAAAAAAGATGCAGCCCATGTTGCTCATCTAATCTCTCTTGGGTCCCTTTTGGGTCTAATCAAAATTATTAGCAATTTAAGTTGAACCCAACTTTGTAGTCCATCAAGTTGGACTACAAAGTGTGAACCCAATACCTGTTTTGGGTCAGGGCTGCTTTCAAATTCTTCTGGGGCTCAAAGCTACCTGACGAACTATATTAAAAGGTAAGGGTTTATGTACCCTAGGGTGAAATCATCTGACCGCCAATGACCTCTTAAATAACATTAGGACCCATCTTCAGAAGAGATGTTATCAGGCTTCTAGAGAAAACAGAGAACACAGAGATGCTGGGACACTTTCTACCCCTGCACTATTATGTGAAGAGCTCACCCCAAGAAATGTCATTGTTAACTTGTCCGTCAGTCAGTAATTTAGATTTAAGAGGTTATAATTCTCCAAATAAAAAAAAACAAAACTAATTTTCAATGTATTTTCACCTGTTTTGAGTTCGAGAAGAACACGTGATGATATCTAGAGCCAATGCAGAATAAGACTGGTACCAATGACATCAGTCAATCACAAAAATTATTTGCATTGGAAACAAGCAAAATGATTTCACCTTTTCATTTTTTCACTGCAAGACTTGAGCTTGAAAAGGTGACATAAAATGGATAATTTTTGCAATGTGTGCAGGGACTGAAGAGCAGATCAACCTACATTAACATGTAAATCTCTTGAGGATGGAGGGCCATCACTCAGAGTTGAGCACCACTGATTTAATGATACAGGCCACTCAGAGTCCCATGTGCTTCATAACTGCACTATCAATTACATTTCTGCATGAATAGATCTTCTTACTTGATTATTTCCTTCCTGCTCCCAGACATTCACTGGAAAGTGCACTTTGTGTCAAATTACTTCCCAATGAGAGCTGACTATCAGGTCAGGGTAACTGGACCTTTTCCTTCCACCTTGATTCCTAACTCAGTTTCATGAACATATTGTGAAATTAAATGAAGTTATTATTTTTGTTTACCCAGTTGGCTACGTCAGCGCATGCTTATATATAGTAGCAAAAATGCAATGACATGTTCATATCAACAAGGGTAGACTAGATATTAGAAACACGCCTTAGGATAGAGCTATACAAGTTAACAGCACCTCAAACCAAAGCCTCCAAAATGACCATAAAGTTGAATCCACAATGCTCTAAGACTTTCAGAAAAACCGAACATTTTGACCTGCAATAATCCTAATCGCGGGATGAACCTGTAATAATCATAAAGGTAGGATTATTGCAGGTTGTTACAGTGTGCATTTGTTTTGGCTAGGTGCGCCTCATAAACTGGCAACTGGGCATTGGTGCTGCACAGTAGCGTACCATGTATTAGATTAATATTTCTTTTGGTGTTAAAATTCATCTACAACATGATCCTCACTGAACCCTGTTTCTACTGTTTAAGGCTGAAGTGAATTTAGTAGTTTGAAAAAAAAAAAAACAGATCAATTCACATGGCAGCTCTATTTCACGAGAAGCATGTTAAATTGATGGTTGTCATGGTTTAAATATACATTAATCTGATACCAACTTTCTCTTTTGAATTACAAAATCATGTCCAAAAAAGTTCAAGTAAGGATGTGAAATATCTTGGTAACTACTTTAGCATGGCTTTTTAAATGAAAAAAAAAACCAGACATGCTGATGACTTCTAGATGTTAGTGATGACTATCCGGGCCTTTCTTATAACTTGTCTTGAGTAATAGATCTAATAGCATTGTGTAAATGACCAGGGCTAAAAGGGCAGTGGCAGCCCCACTAGCATACAGGATATCTCCATAATTCTGTGTCGATAGTTTAGTGTATTGTATAACGGTTTTTCTGTTGTTAAAAAGAGTGACGGGATCTTTTCTGGTATTAAGAATTCACTTAGAATTTTTAATTTTTTGAGGATTATCTGCTGTGTACTGAATTCCTCAAATTTATAATTCAGTACTGTATCAGTTGCATTTCAGTTGAGGGCATGGATCGCGGTAGGAAGGTCGAAAGGTTTGCACTTTTGTGAAAATGCATACGTTGTTCTTTTTGGAGTTAAAAATAAGCTTTACATTTTATAAAGGTGGAATGGAGGTTCAAAAGCAGACTGTAACCTGGAGAAGGTCTCGTATAAAATATATTTCTACCCTAACTGATTGACAAACATCTAGATAGTTCTGTGCAGTGAATGAGGCTGTATATGCATGATGTCATGAAATATTTCGGCACTTTAACTATGATGATGCTGGTTTCCTTAGCAGCAGCATTTAGGTGACTGGTTTTAATAAGGTCGCACTTAAGCTTAGATCTAATGCAGTCCTGGTGTGTGTGTGTGTGTGTGTGTGTGTGTGTGTGTGTGTGTGTCTCTATGTGTCTCTATGTGTCTGTGTGTGTGTGAGATATAGAATGTAACTGGGTTAATTCAAAGAGTAATGTGAGGTCTGTATCGCTGGAGGCATATGCCATGCGTCCCACGTGCCTGACTTCCAAATGAATCAAGGCTTTTCTACAGTGTTGATGCCACTAGCGAAGTGCATAGGGCTTTTTCAAACACTAAATATTACATCAAATAAGCCTGGCTGTGTCTCTGGTGTCACCAGTGAAAGCAGATTCAGCTTTTCAAGCTCACAAAATTTTCATTGCTGATTGTGAATAGACCACTCTAGTGATTCTAAATTTAGTTCCCAGCCTGATTTGCAAGAGTTCGCACATAAAATTGTGGGTGACCCCACCCTTGTTTAAAGTTGTCAAAACATGTACATGGAGTTACACTCTTCTACAATAGCCAGAGACTATTGAATGCCCTTAATATGTATAGTTTGTTCTCTTTATGATGGGGTGAATGGTAAATTTGTTTTGTGCGTGAGGGCCTGTTGTCCTTGAAGCATGAAGTGTCAGCAAGTAGTGTGGTGCCCTGTAGACAAATTGCTTACATTTAACCAGCGATGAGCCTGATTATTATTCAAATATGCCGTAGATATGATAAGTCCCAGACTATTTCCCTGAGTTGGAATAATGTGACT
The DNA here is from genome assembly GCF_016859285.1 of Xiphias gladius. Classification (NCBI taxonomy): domain Eukaryota; kingdom Metazoa; phylum Chordata; class Actinopteri; order Istiophoriformes; family Xiphiidae; genus Xiphias; species Xiphias gladius. Next base: position 8,603,820 of record NC_053420.1, on the reverse strand, counting down.
CATAAATATACTACTGTGTATATTTCTATTGAAGAAATATGACATTGGGTGCTTCAGAATTAAATGTCTATTCCCATGGAGCTGAATGAGATCAGTGAAATACAATCGTTCTATTTGAATGTTTAATAAGAGGGAATAGAGACAAGACAGATTAGCATAACAACTCATCTGACACCTGCTGTAAATGGTTCCGTCTTATTCTCTTTTCAGGCTTTTGACACTGACAAAGAAAGAGGAGATGCAGAGTTTAAAAGATATGGGTATTTACTAGGCAGGAAGTCTAACGAAAGACACTATCCATCTTGGAAATGTAAGACCTGGTGTTTTTGGAACTTGATACATACTAGGGACTAAAAGTTAGGATACATTCGACTGTGCTGCTTCAATTTTGCACATTGTTTTTTAACACAACTTTTGTACGTCCCTAAACTTTGTGGAAGTGCAATACTAAATCGCTGGAGCACACCTTTAATCATGGTCATGCTATGGGCGTTACCCAATCCACTCAGTAGGGGCATTATTGGGTAGCATTACGTTTCAATGTCCAGTTCCACTTTGGATCTGGTTCCTGGTCTGCAAAATGCCCCAATTTGTTAAGTTCCGATGCTAACAAATCTCTTACTGAACCTTTTATCTCTCCTTGTTGTTTTTTATTTTCAAAGGCCACTTTAGAAAACATGCTGGTAACATTAGCGGACTTCTCAGTTTTAGCCTGCGCTGACTGTTGCGTTCTCAGGCTAAAATGACCAATGTTACCGGCGGTAGATTATGTCAGCTGTAGCTAATTAATGTATATTCTGTAACAACAAAACTGAAATTTAAGTCTGTTGGTCAACGTGTTCTCTCCAAGCTGCTGACTAATATAGTGCCAAAGGGTGTTTGTGAGTGAAAAGACACATCACTCTTTAACATCACACTACGATTGCCAGTGAGCGGAGTGGAGACTCTTTTCTTGAGAAATGATCAGCTGATCACAGCATCTTGAATACAGGACAGTCCCAGGTCAACTCTCGATGCATATCAAAGCATTGTTTCGAGCCCATTAACCTCATAGTTCTGAGGTTAAAGGAGTGTTATTCGGATCAGGTAGTTTTGTAAAAAATCAAATGTAAAAATCAGCATGTTACAGCCGTTTTTTTCAGTGTATCAGTACAACCAATACCATCAACAATTGACATTTCATAACTTCTCATTTTCAGGTTGTAGCTACAGGTTGTGAACGTTGATAATGTTTATTAAGTTTGTAGCTGTGACTAATAACTAGTTGCTTCTGGCGTCTTGCCCAGCAACTGGCGATCACAGATCTAAACTGAAGTGTTGACTTGTAGTTATTTATAACTTAAGTTGCAAATGATGAAAACTTAATGAGATTCGGTGAGGGATTCGAAAGGATTAGGATCTGACAAGTGGATTTGATACTGGATTCAGATTTGATAAAATGCTAACACTAACCCTATGATTGGGGCAGATACCAATCCAGTGTGTCAGATCAGTGCATTACTATTAACAAAAAAATTTAAAGTTAAAAATGTTCATAACTTGTCCCACTTACATTTTCTGTATCTGCACTTCACACCACACGCCGCACCTGGCACCAAAAGCGCGTTGTTGCTATTCAGTTATTTAGCAAAACAAACAAAAGCAAACAAACAACCTGGAAATGTATTTTGGCTCTCCTGGAAAGTCAGAGACTACTTAAATAAACATTTTTGGCTCTAAGCCCCTAGACAATTCTTCTCTGAGTTGCTCTGTAATCTCCTGCATGCAGCATTGTGCTCACTTAACCTTGCAGTAAGCTGTTGCTTTATTCTGTGGAGCTTAAATAATACAGGTCTCAGAGGGCAATCAAATACTCACTAAGAAACAGTCAGCAACAGAGCTGAATCTCCTGCGGGTCAGTTTGTGGAGCCTGGACTTGGCTACAGGACTTCGTATAGGCCTCAATAATTTGGAGTTTCAAAAGCTTCTAGATTGTAATTCATCTTATCACCTTGCTGTGTTTTCGCTGAGTGGTGGGTTCGTCATTGAATTGCTGTCCACGTTGGACTGTTGCTTGTAATCCATCATTGCAAGGCAGCCCGCCTCCTTCCCAACACTCCCAGCAGCAGCTCTCTGTCCTAACCCCTCACCCAGTGCCATTATTTCATCGTTCATGTTTTATAACTGGTTTGGCCATGATGGGATGGAGGAAGGTTAGACAGAGTTTAAAGATTGGTTTTCACTGAGGGAAGATGTTAAAACATACTGAAAGAATTTCCACGTCTGGATCCGTTTTTCTTTTGTTCCGTATTGAACTGTTATTCACTAGTAGTTGTTGATATTTCAGTCGAATGCAAGGTGATTTATTTCAGTTAAGTCCAATGTGATTTCCCCCTGTTTCATACTTATTCTCTTTAACAGATTGAGAAGATCATGAACTTGATTGGAGCAGGCATTGAAACGTCCAAAAACAAACAGCCCACACCAAGCTCAGGTAATGCTTCACTGTCTATTCTATTTCCATGATGATAGACTTGAATTTGTGCAGTATGAACTGATTTTTTTCTTTTTGCCTCCTCAGAGATATGACTCTCATATGTAATGTGTTGGTTGGTTAATGCAAAATGAAAATTAGGTTTGGGGAATTAAGTGAGTCTTATTCATTAACCATTTATAAAGCTCTGAATTTCCTTGGGGCTGCATTGATGATAGTCCAATAGCGTTTATTGGACGGAAATTATGTGTAACATTAGCAGCGACCGAACTTTTTACACCCTGTAAATGATTACATTTATGAGCAGCAGCAGCTTTTATGAGAGCTGCTATTCAGAATTCAAGCACATCTTCAGAAAAGATGGAGGGTAGCTCTGTTGTCCTTATAAGTCACAGAGATTCATGCTGACTTTTGTTCGGCACATCGTTGTTATTATTTGTTACACACAAGGTTCTCTCTCTGTGGGAAAACTAATTATAAAATTCCCTCACTGTCATATTTTCTTTTCTTTTTTTTTTCCGGAGTTACTATATATCTCAATAGGGCTTGAACTGATAGTACGCTTCATCAGGAGTCCTTCAGGCAGTGCAGAGGGAGAAGCCAGCTGGCATCAGCTCAGTTTGTTTAGATAACACTCCTGAGCTGATACCGTGTAACCCTACCTCCATTAGATACTCTGCCATAAGGAGGTTTCATCATACAGGATTGTGTAACAGCCTCTTTGGGTCTGCACAGGACTCATCAGGGTGTGTGACATTTGCCGCTTTCCTATACCAACCCCCTCTCTTGGAACACGGCCTTCAGTTTGATCTCAAATACGCACCTGTAAAGTTTCGTGACTGCATCTTGAACTGTTGTGATGCTATCACGGTGACAAAATTTGTCCACACAATGAAAACAATACCAGCCACGCTCAAAAAGGTAAAAAGGCTGGTAAAAAGTAAATTTAATTTATAGAACAGCTTTTGGAAAAACAAAATGCAGCTCAGAGTGCCCTACAAAATAAAAAATAAAAGAGCAGATCATTTAAACAGCTGTCAAAATATTAAAATACATTTAAAAAGAGGAATAAAGTAAATTCATTAAATAATAAGAGAATAAAAAATTAAATAAAAGCAGCAGTTATCTTTACTGTAACCATTTTCACCATCATCATCTTAGTATTTATCATCTATATCAGTTCCTTCCAGGCTGCTTTAACCAAAACACAATTCTTTATATTGGTTAATAATATTTTAGGCCCAAAGACAATAAATATTAGCAAAGCAATCCTGAAGCAAAGCTAGTTTCCATGGTAGTGTTTATGTAGGATGTTATTTGCAACCTGACTTCCAACACACCCGAGCATTCTTAGATTAATTGCTATCCTAACAATTAAGACCTGAGGTTAATTCACATTACATAAGAGGAAATATGTTTTTTTCATTCACGTATAGGTGTGTGCTATATTTAGACCCTGTTTGTGGAACGGCATACTGAAAGTGTCCCAGATTCCGCTGAGTCATGCAGTTGCTGCTCTGATTTTAATCGGAGTTTGTGCACAAGTAGTCGCGGAGGTTGCAAGGATGCTTTTGCTGTTTTTGTGTACGTATGTGTCAGCAGAGAGTCCGTATTTCCCTCTCCACTGTGTACTGAAAGGAAACAAACAGGTAACCTTTGGAGTCATCAGCAGTAGAGAGAAGGAGAGAGGGATTACACAAAGATGCAAAACGAAATTGTTGCTCTTCATCCAGCCTTTAACTTTCTATGTGACGGACCTGAGAGAACCTTATCCTCTGTCCCCGTTTTCATTCCATCCAACTACTTTTCCTCGTTTACTGTCCCTTTCATATCAGGCGCCAAGGACAAACCCATTCATCGTCAGGAAGCAGGCTTCTGAACATCAGATTTTTGCGGCTACAAAAAAACAGCCCTTCAGTTTTGTGCTATTTCGCATGCTCAAGGATGAGATTTTTTCCTGTTGTGTGCCCATCACGAGTGCCTCAGTTGTGTGCTAAGAGAGCACTGAGTAAATGAGCTTAAAAAGAGAGAGGGAGTGGAGAGAGAGCTCAGCTAACAGCACACGGGAGGCATCGGCTCGGTTTGTGTACAGGCACACACTGACGTTCAAAGGAAAAGAGTCCGCCTTCAGTTTCCCTGAATTAATTCAGCTTTGCGGCTCATTTTCTCCAGTGCTTGGGTGTGTTGACAAGGAGCTAGTGCTTTTCTCCTGCTCTGACAAAGAGGCAAGGCTTTATCTAGGCACAACCTCTACCTCTTCCTCTGTAAATAGGTCTTTCTGGGCGCTCTTGGAGCCGAGTCTAGACCTAGCAGTGCTCAAACTGTACAGAAACCCACTTGGATAGATTTGACAGCTTGGCCTGTTTAACAGGGGATAAGACAGTGACCCAGTTCCCCCCCACGGAGGGGAATTGGATACTCTGTCAGTCAGTAATTAGGTCCTACTACCGTGGGAGGTGTTGCTGTCCCAAATGAATGGAAGTAATTGGATGGGGTGGCTGGTATTTTTAACAGTCTTTGTCTGGATATTGTGGTGTAAGAGCTGACTTTGGTATGAGGCTCAGAAGGAAAGAGTAAAGAAGGAGGAGGAGGAGTTGTGGGATCCCGTAGCGAATCATAATTAGTCCACTACAATCCTTCTTACTTCCTAGAGATAAGATGGTAAATCTTATCTGGCCCATATGTTTCATCGCTTCCTCTTCTATTGGTCTTTTTCTGTCTCTTATCTGTCTCCGGGCCCCTTCTCTCCCTCTTCCTTTCTCTCTCACTCCTCTTTCCATCATTCTTCTCCTCAGTCGGGGCAAATATTACAGCAGCTCTTCTTCCTGATAGTGAATGATGAGCGCTGGTCCTTGTTGGATGACTGACGGGTCACGGGGACCTGACCTGGTCTTTTACCTGATCATTAACACCGGAGCAACAGGGTTGCGGGCGGCCAATTACGGAGGAGGTTCAATCAATAGCCCTTCACTTTGCCTCCCTCTGTTGGCAACGCTTTGCCTTGCCCTGACTGCCTTACCGACTGTCTGACTAGCCGCCAGGTGATTGCGAGCAGCTTGAAAGCCTGTATAATGATGCTCTGCTTGCAGCTTTACCCAAATAACACCAGTGATGGACGCAGTGAGTAGCCCTACATAGGTGGGTGCTAAAGTATACCACTCCCTGTGTAGACCGTGGCAATTCTTTCAAAGTCAAATGGCACTGTGCACGAGTCTTTTTACCCAAAATGTACCTGAGTTTTCTATCATCTCACTTATTTATCTGGGCTTTTTCCTGTAAGTAGCCTCTGTTGTGCTCTAAAATTGTAGATGTGACATGAGCATCTGGGAGCACATAATGGAATTTGCCTCTTTTCTGTCATGCAGTATGACTGGGTGAGATGGAGATGGACTTTAAGTGTGTCTCCTCTCTTCTCTTTTCTTCTCGTTTCTCTTCGTATTTCTCTTCTCCCGTTTGAGTGCATTAGAGACTTCTGCTGACTTGAATCAATGCTGCCCCCCCTTGTCCTATCATCAAAGTAAGATGTAAATGAATTAAAGCCATCTGCTAACAAGCAGCAACTTGAGGAGGCTCTTTGTTTCAATATCCCGTGTTAGCCTAAAAAATTGGTGTTCCTCCTGCAGAACAGGATTGGGTCTCCGTCATCCCTTCACATTCTAGTCATTCTTTGCAGAAAAAGGACTCTGATTTTGGGCTCTCAGCATTTGTTCCTTGTCTCTGATGGTGGTGTCCTTTCTGCACTGCCAAGACCAGAGTGCCTCTGTGCAATTCTAATCAGTGCAGGGGGATGGGGGCGGTAAGGTTGGAGAGAGGCAGACAGACAGCGAGGAGCGAGTATATGTGCACTAGTATGACAGAGAAAGGTGGGCATGATAGAAGGGGTAAGGGGTACAGAGGCAGATGATGAGGAAAGAGACAGTGGGTTTGCATCTGTCTGTGTTTGAGAGCGAGAGGCAAGGAGCGAGACAGAGAGAGGGAGGCTGCAAGCCAGAGAGGGAGAGAGAGGCAGAGGGAGGGGAATTGATATAGTGGGAGAGTGAGGGAGAGGTGGTTACGTGGAGCAGCACCCCACTTCATCAGGCAGCATACGGCAGCCCTGCAGTGCGATCACACAGTATGGGAACGGGGCTATGAGATCGAGAGCGAGAGAGAGAAAGCAGAGAGAGACGAGAGCGAGGAGGGGGGGAGTTAAAAAGAAGAGCTTGAGGGATTTGTTGAGATGAGAAGGGGGGATGATCATTGAGTGTGTTGGCTGTCGTGGATGTAGGAAGTACGTGGCAGCAGTGGCTGAGGTTGAGGCGGATCTGTGGTCTCCTGTTTAGAAGTAGCCGGCGTCAGGACGTTATGCCCTGTGAGCAGTGAGGGGTAACGCGTGTGAGCCAGGAGCAGCTGCTGTGACTGCATCCGCACTGCCTGCATGTCTCAGACAGGCAGGGGATGCAGCAAACCTCTGCCCTGAGCACAGAGGCTGCTAGCTTTACCCAGCGAGGAGAAGAACCAGGTGGGCTGGGGCGGGAGTGGGGGGCGCCTGCCTCGGGAAGGAGCTAGCTTAACCTGCACTGTGGTCCTGCAGTGATCCTCGCTTCAGAGTCAAGAGGCTCACCTGCCGTTTGATGGATCTGGACCTGGATTTACTGCTTTGAGACACGAGAAGCACGTTCTCTGGCGGAGCCGCACAGCCAGCAGCCTGCTGAAGAGTGTGAATGCTGGGCAGCACAGGGAGCACTGGCACCACCAAGGACACAGAGCCTCTTTCCGCTGGCAGACAGCTTACCTGGAGCTTTATTAAGGAATCTACACTTGGATTTGATCATGAATTGAGGAGTTTGGAATCAGCACACTGTGGAAATCCTAAGCCAACGTTTCTTTTTTCGATGCAGGATTTACAATATGTCTACCTGACTGTACTCTGTGTGGCTCTGGAGTAAGGACCAAACATGATTTAAGCAAATGTGTATTCCATGATCAAAATAACACGAGTACCTCAACAGTACTTTAGAATGCTGCTACCTTCATTGTATGAGCCGTGTCCTAGCTCTCAAAGAGGTTGACCAATGAAGCCATGGGACTCAGCCAGAGCTTTACAAGTATGTGGTGAAAACCCTGACAAATTTATTTTGGGGGAACTGAATATTTCTGTGTTACACCCTGATGGAATCATTTCTGAATTTTAGAAAAATGACGGGGTTAGTTTTGGCAGAGTGAATAATGTGTGATGTATGAAAATGTCTGATTTAGCGATAAATAATTTCCATTTTCCATCAGCCTGAAAATTACCTTGTCTCTTGACTCGAAGTGTTCAATATTGTTATTTTTTTGGACTAGCTAGGCAGTTGTTTTTTACACTCGCTCATCTGCTCACTAAGGGAATGTTTAGTGAACCCTGTTTGTTGGAAGATGCCGTAGTGGCTCAGTCCAACATAACTAAGAATACGAAGCTTCAGATGGGCTTCCTTCCCTGCACTACCTCCACCCTCGCCTGACATTTCAAGTCAGTCACACTAACACCAGTGGGTGTATATTAGCCTAGTCAGTCCCCTGCAGGGCTTGAGCTGGGCCTGCAGCACTTCCCATCCTCCTCCTGTGTTTGAGTTTAGCCGGGCCCCCGCCTGTACCGTGGGAGCCCCTCACCCCCGGCCTGGACCCTGTCTCCCCCCCACCCCGCCTGGTGCTGCTGCACTCGGCTCTGCCTCTGCTGGCCGAGGATGATGTGGCAATGCCATGTGTCGTCCTCTGAGTGCCGCTGCTACCGGCTGAACGGCTTCTCACTGCTGAAGCGCTTCCCTCTCTCGGCAGATGGGGCCTGTGGTAAAGCCCTGGACCAGCCGGTGGGAGAGTGGCTGGAGCACGTGGGGCTGCCGCAGTACGAGAGCAAGTTCCTGCTCAATGGCTTCGACGACCTACGATTCATGGTGAGTCACCTGCAACACGTCATCTCAGGGGTCGGTTCCACTTAACATCACTCTACCTCTCCCTCTGTCAACCTAGCTGCATTTGTCTTTTTATGTGGCCCCTCTGCTTTATCACCCTCTGCTTGTCTCCCTTTCTTCTTTTCTCTTTCACACTCACCCTTCTAGCCTTTCTCTTCCTTTCCCCCCTTCCCCTCTCCCCCTTCGTGACTGCTCTTGACCTCTCTGCGATGCATGACCCTGCTAAGATTTATGGCCCCTCCCTTTAAAGATTATGGCAATGGCAAGACAAATGACAGCCAAAACCCATTAACTTTTTCTCAGCATTCCCAATCATGCTATCTCATTTACTGTACAAATCTACAGTCACCTTCTCCGTCTATACTGAATCCTCTGATTTACAGCCACTAGTCTTGAACTCTGTGTAGAAACATTCAGATAACCTGGACAAACAGTCCTCAATCTAAACACACTGTAGTCTATTCTAAATACACTTTGCATGGTTGCCTGCCAAATCTCCCTAAATCCGCTACCCATTATGCTCTGTGCTCTGCTTGTGGTGCTTTTGAGACAATCTTGCACAAACTGCACACTTTATGATTACACTGCAGCAGCATGCTCTAATGTTGTATTTATATACACTATAATCATGTTTTTTAGATTTTAATTACACGTGTTGGCCATGTGATTTGTCAACTGTGTAAATCTTTGGGGGGAAAAAAACAGACAGATTAGCGTTTCTTGTAGTCATCAACACAATTTGTGCGAATGTTTTGCATCGGATTTTATATTGATAAATTCATTTAAGTGCAGCTCAGAGGACATCTACAATCTGATTAAAAGCGTTATCATGTTCCTTGAAAAGAACATTGCAAGGAAACTTGATATTGCATTCGGCAAAGATTATAGTAAACACCATTACATTTTCAATCCCCCGGTCATGTTGCTCTGAAAAACATGGCTGTACACTGTAAATAACTAGGCCCAAAAGGGTAAATCTCTCAGACCACATCAGCACTATGGGCTATATGTTACATTAGTTTGTCACAGCTGAGCTCAGTTAAGTGAAACCAGTAAGCTCAGAGGGTAGGTGGTCGTGTTCACAATGTGTTCCAGTTGAGGAGTGCTACTCTCTGATCTTTTTTTTCCTTATGGAATGGCATGAAATCACAACATAATGGGAGAACTTGAATGAACAGGAACATGTGATCAGTCCTACTATGAGGTCCTGCGCAGATAAAACTTAGACTCTGATTCGTATTTTGTTATGAGTTGACACCAAGCCCAGAGGAGTGTGACGTGTAGTCGTAATATGAAATCCTAGTAAAGGGACTGCAGTAGAGGTGTGCGACAAGGATTAGAGCCAGACTGATAAATCATCCAGGCAGATTTATCAGAAGGTTTTAGCTTATTGCACATATACTGTCATTGTCAGACAGTAAGTAACAAAACATTGCAGTACAGAAATGCCAAAGTTAGTTAACATAGTTTGTTCACCAGAGAATAGCAACGAGTTTATTTTTCAACTGTAAAATGTCCCGCTCTATATTTGGTGGTCACAGTTAAAGAATACTTTTTTCTTTTAAGTATATTTTTAAGTATATTCTTTATTTATAAGTGGACATAGGAGAGGTGAAAGAAACGAGGGGGAGATTGAGATGGGGAAGAACATGCAACAAATGTCTCGAGCTAAAACTGAACCGATGATGTTGCTTTCTTATTAAATGGTATGTGCCTTAACCAATAGACCTCCTGGACACCTACAATAATAATAAAAAAAAAATGTTATTGATATTTACCTCAAAAATTGGTTGAGCTATAATGTGAATAAAATCATTTATCACTGTATATGTGATATTATAATGTGACAAAGATGTGTATCGTGAAATAGTGAATTTTCTGGGACTCATATTGAGAAAGAGGTTATGGATAAAATGAGATTGCTGTTTCTTCACTAATCTCGTAAATTAAATTTGTAACCAAAAAGATCTTAATTAAATTGATGGACAAATCTTTTAAATCCAATTTTGCCATAAATCAGCCCTACTTATTGGTTTTGCAACATAGTCAACACAAACCTAATACAACCAGAAATAAATAAATATCTCAGTTTGATTCTCCACATCTCCATTGGCTGACAGATTTTTATCATCTCAGGGTATATACAGTATATTTTAAATTGCCCAAATCCAGTGCATAGTTATCTAGATAACAGTTAAAAAGAAAACAAATCAACCTTCTTGTCATTACAATTGGGTTGGAAGATTCAATGTTGAACAAGATTGCAAGGCAATAATGTGATGAGGACTATGGGTCATTAGGCATTCTGATGTTCATTTTCATGCCACAACTAATGTGTCTGCTGGACTTGATGCATCAAGGAGATAAATCATTAGCTTCACAAGGCAAATTGTCCATGGATACTTACAAGGATGCGGAGGTACAAACAAGGGAAAAGGTCAGAGAAGTCAGGCAGACATTGTGAATGTTTAATATTATGCCCTTTTAGATTCTGCCAGACTCTCTTCAGGTGTGATCAATCTAACTGAACTTGAATGCGAAGTGGGAATCACTGCAAAGAATGGTAGACTGATCAGTAGAGGGCAGTATACTTTGGCTCATTTTCAATTCAGTGCCATGTTCGAAGGCATTTATGTGACGCTCAGTAGAGCCCAGACCTATGCAAAGGCCAGTGTCAAACAACATATGCCAGACTTCAGAGGAAAAAAAATTCAAATTCTTGGTGAATGATCCAGATCTGACCCGAAATTTTCCTTCCCTGGCCTATGTCCCATCCCTCCACCAACTTCAGTGCAAGTTGGATCAATAGGTTTTTGCATAATCGTCCTGACAAATAAACAGACAAACAACAAACAAACCAACAAACAAACAGACACCGGTGATCACATAACCTCCTTAGCTGAGGTAATAATACCATATTGAAGAACAACAGGAGGAACACCAGAAAAAAAATGTAATAATACTTAGCCATGTCAGAGACTCACTGCATATAAAAATAAGATTAGAATAAACCCAAATCTGATTCTTTACCAACTCCATAATGTTGGTGAGCCCCTCCACACTCTAATGCTGCAGTGGCAGGAATCTCGGCGTGCAGCGCCATGCTGTACCTACAAACCCATGCGGCCACAGCTGAGGATCTACGGTGCCGCTTGAAAAGTTTCCCGGGGCCCGCCCACCAGAGCAGGAGAGCGGGCACTCACATGAGTCGGCAAGGCTCTCTGCATGTGATGATTGCTCTGAGATGCAGCTTTTGAGGGATGATAAATTATGAACAGCTGTGTGCTCATTCTCATAATTTTTACACGATGATTATCATTTTGTGCGCCTTTCATGCTGCCAGAAGTGGGGCGCCCATGGCTTTCATTCTCTTGGCCCTCATGCCCACACATTTCATTACAGTCAAAAATGCCACACATATATATTTATATATATATATATATAGATATATATAGATATATATATATATATATATATATAGATATATATAGATAGATAGATATAGAAATATATAAAAATAAATATTTTAGCATCACGCTTTGTTTGCTCTGATGACTAAACTAATGTGGCACGAGGCAAATTGTCAAAAATCGTGTCAAAAATAGTGCAAAACATCTTCGAAGTTACCCATCATGCATTTACACTGCATCTCTCCAGCATTAATATTGCATCAGATTCTGCAGCCCCCTCTTTCTCAAATGTTATAATTTGGTACTGAACATACATATTGTAATACATAAAATAGGTATTTTTTTTCAGTGTTGCCAGATTACTATTATGCCTGCTGACTCTTGTAAAAGTAACAAAATTAGATTTTTTCTAAACAATTCCTCTGTGGGGCAGAGCAATAGAGCAGTTCTAATTCACTGTTGCATTAACTGAGTGTATTTAGTGAGATGAAGGACTTCTACCGTGGCTACATCTGCAAGTCGTATCAGATTAAATCAAACTACCATAGCTCATAATCTATGTAAGAACTGAACCATACATTTCCGTCACATGTTTCAAATGCAGCATGAAATAATAAGTTTGCAGTGTCTCCCGAGGCATCATCAAACTTCAAACTGTGTTAATAAAAGTGGGGAATCTATTTTGGGCCTCCCTTACATCAGACCCTGCTTCATTTTGACCTTTATTCTAGCGATCAGTGAGTAATCTCCCAACTGCACCCTGATACAGGCCTGTGAATACTGCTGCATTGTGCTCTGAAACCAATCCAGTGAGAGCAGATTGAGTAAAGACTACAGAACATTTTAACATTCTTGGCCAGGAAGAATCAATCTGCAGCAGTCCACAGGGAAAAACGCTTAGCTCCACATTTTCAAGGTTCCCCTTGTATCTTTATTCCTGCCTATAAACTGGAATAAGATGACAAAGCAGCTGGAGCTGTGAATAAGAACAGCTACATGAAACAGACAAGAATCTGCTTGTCAGTCAAGATTTCAGGAAGTGGAAAAGGATTATTGTTCATTGTTTCTATGTCCTAAATTAAGGAATTGTTACAAACTGTAGTGAAATATTTTTGTTTCTCTAATGAAACACAGCAGCAAAGGGATTGTGTAGATGCTGCTGCAGTTATGAAGGCTTTGTTCCCTCTGAGTCGCATCAGATCAGATTGATTACTCTTGGCATGCACAATTTATTTGACTTCATTGTCCTCCCACTGTGTTGTTGCTGCTTGTGTCAGAGATGTGCATATTCTGCGTGCGTGTGCATGTTGTGTATGTTATGAGCAAGTGTGTTTTTGTACACCCTGGTAACTACATTGTAGATTATGTCATGATACTTTTATTGACCTATATTCTTATAGCTATTTGTCATATGTCAATATAGTGTCTTTTATATGGAAATACTGTATGTGAGTGTGTGTGAGACTGTGATTACTGATTTATTTTCTTGTATTGTACTGTTGTATGTCATATTGTATACTGTGTCTGTACATGTGTGTGGGTGCGTGCTTGCGTGTATGCGATTATTTGTTTGCATGCCCGTGTGTTTGAGCGTGGCTGTGTGTGAATGTGTTTATTTGTGCCTGTCTCTTGTGTCTGTGCACATGCAGGGAAGTAACGTGATGGAGGACCAGGACCTCAGAGACATCGGGATCACTGACCCAGGACACAGAAAGAAAATCCTCCATGCGGCGCGCAGCTTGCCCAAGGTACTTAACATCATAACTTAACCTTGGCACTGACGAAGGACAGTGACTGACAGTGTCTCAGAGAAAAAAGTCAAAATATCAGTATCTTCATAATCCTAGTAGATAAGTAAAAAAAATACATAAACAAAGGGAATAAAAGCTTTATAATCATGGACAGACACAAATGCCATAGTATTCGCCTGATCAGTGGTTTGTCAGAGTTTAGTAACAACCTTCTAATAAAAAACAGTAAATGGATAAACCTGTTTTTGACCACATATACTATAGATTTAGGGGCAAACAAGTCAAATGTAGGTAGGTAATTAAGGTAATAACCAAACAAAGTATTACATTATATTGCTAATTTGGATTTTAAGTAGTACCCTGAAATTTATTATAATTTTAAATGAAAATGTGTATCTTTGGAGAATGGGCTAATAAAGACTGGCCTGGGAATGTGGATGGTACAGAGTCTACAGTCATGCTAGCAGCTCTTTGAGACTGTACAGCGGCGCTCAGAGCTAAACGCTAACGTCAGCATGCTAACATGATCACAATGACATGCTGGTGTTAAACAGGTATAACGTTTACTATGTCCACCGTATTGGTTTAGCCCGTTAGCATGCTAACATTTGCCACTCAGTGCCATTAGTTTTGCAAGTATTTGGTGGAGAATCAAAGTATTTGAAAAATTAAATATTTAAACAGATGATGACTCTAGATGAAAACTCAGAGGATCACCAAAGTTGTTGGAATTTATCCTCTAGGGATCTGGAGCAAATTTCCATTTCCAAACCATCCAGTAGTTGTTGACATATTTACCTCAAAACAAAAAAAAACTGTCAACCTGCTGCTGGCACAAGAAGAAAAGTCATGGGATCAAAACAGTCAGTTAAGATTCATCCCCTGGGAACCGTGAATGTCTGTACCAAATTTACACAGCGACTGGTGTGGCTAAAAGCGTCAGTGGCAGCGTCCAGCTTTAGTGAGGGAAGATTTATAGCTACAACCGGAAAACAAGTATAGTGTATATACATTCCTATTTTAAGTCCTTTCCTCAGTACAAAAAGTTACAGTAGTTGCTCTCCTACACTTTTCTTTCTCTACTCTGCAGGTAAAAGCACTGGGCTGTGATGGCAGCACATCTCTTGCCTCTTGGCTGGACGGCCTCGGCCTGCATGAATATCTGCCCAACTTCCTTTCAAGCGGCTACCGCACACTGGAGTGTGTCAAGAACCTGTGGGAGCTGGAGATCGTCAATGTAAGAAGTCATTACTTACATCATTTATCCTTTGGGCTCTTCCAGATGATGGGAGAGCAGGTTATTGCTTAGTGTCTCATGTTCTGACAAAGACCTGTGAATGCTCATGACCTGTGAAAGTCTGGTCACACAGAGTGGTCTACTTATGGATTGTGTTTGAGGTTAAAAGGCACTTTGAAATGAAATGCTGGAATAACACTCGGTAATGGAAGCATTTGCATAAAACTGTATCAAAAAACATTTTCAAAATCACTGATTAGTAGATACAGAACAGATCAAATGTAATTTAAGGAGCAATGCAGTGTGTGATGATAGGGAAACGTAATTTGGTTTAATCTTTATTGAAATAGTCTAACATTTTATGATACTTTGTGATTACAAAGGAAGACTAATGTCATTTTGGATTAAAAGATGTGGAGGTTATAGAAAAATGCATGTATCAGTCGGGTTGAACATGTGTAGAGGGGCTGGTTTGTCTGTTTGTCTCTGTCCGTGTGTGTGCGCGTGCGTGCGTGTGTGTGTGCGCACGTGTGTGTTTAGACTACAGCAGTGGTAGATAAATCTGACTGTTAACAGGACAGGAAAGAAGAAAAAACATCATCCTCTGCTACAATTTTGTTTCCCCGACTTTTCAATCATCTTTAATTTCTTATGAAATGCTGGATTGTTTATTTCGTCTGGCTTCTAATAATGATTCATATGGACCAATCTGAGGACAGAATCCCGGTTTGGTTGAACTTTTACAGCCTGTGATGAAGGGTTGTAAGTAGTAATTGTTTTGTTTTGTAGGAGTCACAAGCTAAGATGGTTGGGAACCGCTGAGCTACAGGAACTCTATAGACATCTTTTTGATATTTTACGTTGACTAACCCTTTATATACTGGGTTTATCTGCACTGTGTAGTTCCAGCTGAATTTGTGTCAGAACAGGTTACGGCAGCCTTCAGAAACGCCTGCAGGTTAAACGGGACTAACAATCGCATAGGGCTGATTAACTCACGAAAGACTCGCTATAGACGGACTTGAAAACATTCACCAGCCTAGCAAGATAACAAGGCTACAAATAACCCACAATGTCACACTCTCCATTCAAAAACAATATCTGTTGTAATGAAGGAACATATAATTGAACATAAAATTGTATTGTAATTGTACTGTGATTCTAATTATAATATGGGAAAGTCCCCACTTTTTTAAAATCCCAGCATAGTGTTTTTTCCCATTCATTTGGTTTAGGCACTGTGCCTAAGTCTTAGAATGGTTAGGAAAACCACGATGTCCATGTGTGTCTGATTGTTATCAACACCAAAGCGGTAGTGGCAATATGACTGAGACCAGCGGCAGCTGCAGTAGCATCGGCAGCTGCAGGAGCGCATTAACCAAACATACTGTGCTGTATATGCAGCGTTTGAGGGATGGTGTCCAGCAGACTGCGCCGAGCACAGAAAGAAGGGTGTGAATGCAGGGCACATTACTCGTAGTGTGCAGAGTAGCAGAACCCGCCTCTGAGCGTCTTGGCAGAACTCACTTTGCCCGCTACATTTCCTACATCCTCTTCAGCATCTCTCATCAAATGGTACCAAGCATCAAGATGATCTGTGAGCTGGTTTACATCTTGTTACGGCTTTTTATTAGTGTTTGATTTTATCTTACTTCACACATCTCATGCATACTGGTCTCATTGGGATTCCGTACATGAAAATAATGAAAACAGCACCAGAAATCCAGAGAACAAACCAGTTGCCTCTTCTGCCTCTGACTCTCACCGAATAAATAATTGAAGCCTTCAGACAAAGAACCATATGAACCTTTTACGGAATATTTTGTACCAGTAGCATAATTGCAAATGTAACATTAATCACTCGACATCCACCTTTACTGGATGAGCATGAATGTTAATAGCCAATTATGCAAATATACAGTATTGAGATAATGAGTTTCAACAACATAAAAATAACCTATGGTTCTTCCTCTGAGGATTTTAGACACAACAGTTGAAATGGCATTTGTAAAAGGTTTAAAGAGACAGATACCACGGATCAGTGTGTGGCAGGTGAACCCGCAGTGGTAAAATACATTAAATTAAAAACATATATTTATATTGTGACAGATTAAGTGGATCTGTGTGATAGTTATCTGCAAATCACTTCCGTAGTTGCATATTACCTGTTACCATCCTATAAATCACCAAGTTGTTCTGTGTTATTTAAGCGCTGTGTCCAAAAATGGATTGTGAATTATAGCGTGTCCTGGGAAGGAGACAGTGCTGTACTTAAAGCTTACGGCAAAACAGATTGAGGCTGAATTATTGACGAGAGTCATTTCTGTTTGCCTGTGGATGCCTGCCAGTGAGGAGTGCATGCGACCGACTCTGTCTCGGTGTATTTTGGATATATCTCTATTAGCTTAGTCTAGAAAAGAATGTGTGTGTGAGATATTGATGTCACAACGCACTGGAAAGTCTGCTTCATATTGTGCCCTGACGCTGTCCTCTCTAGGTTATTAAGATTGGTGCCCTGGGCCACAGGAAGAGGATCATTGCCTCTCTAGCAGAGAGACCTTATGAAGAGGCTCCAACTAAGTCCCGTCGTCTGTCCCCAATTATGGTAAGACTGGTGATGCAGAAATGAGTCCAGCTGACATTTATTAGGGTCTTAATTGTTAGCTCTGAAACTTGTACGCACGCAGCACTCTCTCGTGCCCGCCCAAAATGACAGGTACGCGGCACAGAGAGTTGAAGAGACAGACAGGGCCGGTAAAAACTTGATGGATTTTTTTTTGATGGTCCGCGGGCTCAACAATGCTGTGGCCCACCGGGATTTGTCCTGGCATGCCTGATGGCTAGTCTGACTCGCGCAGCAAAAGCCTGGCTGCTAACACCAGAGGTGCATTTCAACAAGCGATATCTCGCTTTTGCAATTTCCTAATCACACATACCGATCACACTCTGATCTTTATAATAACCTCATGAATTTATAATGTAAAGCTATTTATGTATTCCTCGATAAGCGGGACGTAGCTTCTTCTGCAACAGTGAAGTTAAAAGGACCATCGCCTTGTGTGGTGATCTGTGGGGAGAGGCTTCTCCACATTTATTTACCTATTAATCGAAGGTGCCATAATTTCGTTGGGGATCATTCCACCCACTTCAACCCCTGTTTTTATAGGTAATAAAAAAAGTCTTGAATTTCATTTATAGAGTTCTAAAATATTTTTTTTAGCCTTTTGTAGGCAATAATGTAACTTAAAAATGTTTTTGAATGGGATTTTAGCAAAAACTGACTGGAAAATCCCATGTACCATTATTCCAGATCTGAAAATTCATATTCAGACCTTAAATAAATAGGTTATTTTTCCATTGCTTAATTTTCTCTCTGTGGTTCCAGCTTCTCGGATGTGAGAATTTGATGCTTCTCCTTGTCATATACAATAGTAAAACAAATATCTTTGGGAAATTGCGGCAGGCATTTTTCACTGTTTTGTGACGTTATATAGACCATACGATTAATCAAGAAAGTAATCAGATTAATCGATAATGAAAATAATTGTAAATTGCAGCCCTAAATCCATCCATTTTCTGTTGCTTGTCAAGGTCCAGGTCGTGTTAAATTATTAAATAATGGCATTACTAGAAATTATTGCAATATAAAGCTGGTGTTCAATGATATATTTCATACTTTGGTTGGTATTACTGTGAAACAGTTATTAAATTGCATTCTACGTGGTATTAAAAAGGTCTTTTAAAAGTCTTGAGTTTAACTTGGTGAACCCTGCAGAAACCATGTTCATTAGATGACACTAATTTGATGTCTACTCTTCCTAGAATTCACAAAAAGACAGCACAATTCAAGAAACAGGTTTTTATCTAAAGCGCTAAGAGTGAGAATCAGACTGAAGCAATATCAGTGCTACTATTTCACCACTAAACTGCAGAAACACACTGTCAGTGTTAATTCAGTTAATAGATTCGATATGCTCCAGATGCCCAATTAGATAGAAGGTTAGTTCTGCATATGCCCTCAATATAACCCCTTATTTAGTGTCAGGGATGGCTTAGCAAGATATATAATGTTTCAATATAAAATGCTGTCAAATGTGTTTGAAGTGCTCAATATTTCAATAGAGATTGATGATAACACCTTATTTTTCTTACTCTACGACAATCTAAACGGAGCTTGAGATGGAAGTTAAACAGCGTCACATTGCAAGCTGTATTTCTACGCCAACATAATTTGGTGAGAAAATGGATCCTTTTCTCTCTGTAGCGGATATCTAATTTTGGAATGGGATTCTTCAATATCATTATGTTCACAACAGTTAAATACTCAGGGCTGATTTCCCAGGCAGATTAAACTGGGCTAAAAAGAATATAGAATCTCCATGAAAGAGGCTCTTTTGTCGAGGATTAAGCTTGGATGTAGATCAGGGAGACTGGCCCATGTAGACAGTGCTGTCAAATCATTAATCTGTGCTGTGTCTTTGATTTGTTTATACTCTTTTGTGTGACGGTGTGTGTCTGTGTGTGTGTGTGTGTGTGTGTGTGATGCAGTTTCATGACCTCCTGTCCCAGACCACATCCCCCCTAAGTCAGTTGGACCCCTACACCAGTCGCTCCATGGACATGCTTCTGCCCCTGACCGAGTCGGACCGGAGGCGGAGAGGAGTCGACCAAGACTGTAGCGTATCTCTGCGGTCTTATAGTGAGAGGCCGCGCTCTGTAGTGAGTTCCTCATTTCACTTTTATCGAATCCAGGAAATCCTCCTAACTTGCTCTCAGTGAGCGACTACGTGAAAAATAGAGGAAAGGGAAGTAAAATTTGTCAGGGTGTCTCATCACATGTTTTTGGAGGTACTCGGAAGCAGAGCAGTTCTGGAAGCAAAACAAACTTCATGGTTGAGTTAAATCTTAGTGGGCAGATCCAATGAACCACGACAACATTAGATTGTAACCAGGGGAGATGTTCACACCATGGTAGCTATCTCTTTAATATTTGAGGACAGATTAGACCATTGTGGTCAGTGTTGGAAATCAATGAGCACTGAGCTTTATAAGAATTTATGCGAAGAATTACTTTGGTTCATCAGGTATTTAATTTGCAGGATCAGCCAAAAGACACGTTTCTACTTGATATTTTATCCATTTAATCACAATTTCTCAATTGATTTTCCAGAATTATTATAAGATAATTGTTTTGTAATTCATCAGACAAATCTCCTATGCATGCAAAACAAAATACTCTCTAGAATCTGAATAGAATCAGTAATTTGGATGAAAGTCAAAACATGACAGTTTTGAATTGTTGCTACCAGTTAACCTTTACTAGAAGCTATTTAGCTGCACCGACAGATTGAGATTGAGAGCCCGAGGCGCTCTGAATTTTAGAAATATTTGATTAACTAAATATAATAAAAATCACTTCACTGACATGAATTGAGGTCTTATGTGCCTCCCAGACTTTCCTCAGCTCTTCTTTAAGAGAATGAACTAAGAATAACTCAGTGATCAAATGTTACCGTTTGCTAAAGGTCAAACTACGACACATACACAAGCAGTTGAGCCGGCATGCCTGGTGTGTGACTCACTGAGGCCAACGAGAAAACACAGAGGGGCGTCTATAAGGGACATGTTTTTACGACTGCTCTACCCAGGGTCCTTGATATGTAAAATCAATACGTTTCTTTTTCCTAAACGCTTAATGGATTATCGTCGTCTGTATATTTTACTCCGAGAAGTGAGTTATGAAAGAGGTGTGCCAAGCCTACAATGACCTAAAGGGCCTACCCAGTGCATGCATATTTATGAGTCTACCAGCGGATCAAAAAGGACTTATGTTAAAGTGCTGACCGGGCAGACTTCTGTTGCCTTCACATTAATGTACAGCACTCAGATCTCTTCTACCTTCCCAGCTTGACTGAGACACAAATTTACACTTGGAGTCACTGCGGTCACATGTTTGACCAGCGGAATCTGCTTTTTACTTCTCGTGTAAAGTAAATTATACTGTGTATAATCACTCTTTATTGTCTGAAATGACCGACTGAAATCCGAGGCTTTCGACTGTCTTACAGAGGAATTTGATTCCTTTAATGGTACAGTTGTTAGATGTGTCTCCTCTTTCCATGGCGTTCACCAACCAATGATTGTACATCTCTGCAGGACAGACAGACTGAGCGACACAAAGAGTCTCGTTTAAACCTCCGGCCGCCAAGCCACTCTGCTACCTACGCCACAGTGTCCGCCTGGCATCACCAGCCTGAGAAACTCATCCTGGACTCCTGCGGGTACGAGGCAACTGTAAGTCACGTCTTGCTGTCTTTACATTGCACTTTGCGGGTGACAGTACTACAAAATATTTTGAACAGTTTTCCCTCTGTTTACTCTGAAGTAGACTAACTAGGATATCATTGTATATCTAAATTGACCCAATCCTGGTGTGTTTTGATTCTTTCTCCTAGTACCTAGGATCAATGGTAATCAGGGATCTACGAGGGATTGAGTCCACACAAGATGCCTGCGCTAAAATTAGGGTAAATATTACTGGAAATCTTCAAGAATCTTCTTTTCTTCTCATTTCATTTGTGCTGGCCTTTTGAAGAGCAACTGAAAACAGTTTTATTGATTATAAATATTAATAAATACCAGGAAATAAACAATGATAATGTCAGACACGAAAACCCTGTCTGTAAAACGCAGTTGACAAACGCTTTTGTTGCAATCACATTTATAGTGCATGAACCACTGTGTTCTGCTGTACTACATGTACTTGCCTCTCACTCTTTTTACTGTGTCCGTTCCAGAAATCAAAGGATTCAAGAAAGGGTCCGGTCGTCATACTGTCCATTACCTACAGAGGGGTCAAGTTCATAGATGCAGCCACGAAGGTAATGGGGAAGTCTTTCTGTGTCTGTCTGCGTTCATTGATCTGTCCAACCTCAACATTCCAGTTGAGTCTTTCGGCCTCCGTTAGTGGCTGATTTTCAATTACCACTCACTTTCTTCCTTTCTCTGTTAGACCATAGTTGCGGAGCATGAGATCAGGAACATCTCATGCGCGGCCCAAGACCCAGACGACCTCTGCACTTTTGCTTACATCACCAAGGATTTGAAGAGTGGCCACCACTTTTGCCATGTCTTCAGCACTGTGGAGGTGGTGAGTAATACATTTCTACACCGTTAAAAACACAGAAACATTGGTCTTAACAAGCACCTCGTCTTGTGTCTTTTGCTTGGTGTAATAGAAATTTGATTTATTGAACAGCCATTCTGTTCCATCAAATCCATTGAGGAAACCCTTTAAAATTTTCATATAATTCTTCAGACTTGAGCTTTTTGTAAATTCATCCATTGAATCATTCAGAAAAAAACAGTGTGTCCTTTTTGAGATGTCAGGAATCCTGCAGCTAAAACTGGATGCAACATCCGATTATCCATTATTCTCTTGATTGGCTCATCTAATGGCTTAATTGAAGTTCAACTCCCACTATGCATGGCATTTCCGTGTACACGTACAGATTATGTTGTAATTCTGTCTCAGCTTCTGTAAAGGTCAATGACAGTCGTTCATCTTTGACGGACGGGCCGCTGCGGAGCTACATTTAATTACTGGGAAACTGTTTTAACTGAACAGTAGCTATCAAAGTTTTCACGTTGCCCAGACATAAATTTTAAGCCTCACTCATTTGTATATGAGACAGTCGCTTCATGTGCAGTATGTTGCAAAAACGGCTTTTGTTTTTCTCTGAAAATGTGTTTGATATTCAGCCAAGAGCCAGGGGATAACTATACTAAGTAATTATCCTAACAACGTGAAGAGCAAAGCTTTTGTGTACTACGCAAGGTTTTTTTTTGATCAACAACACATTGTGGAAAACAAGCATTTACAAGCCCAAAAAAATTATGGTAATTCCAAATATTGAACTATAAAATATATAAAATATTGAAAAAGAGTCAGAAGTCATTATAAAATTATAAATACTGTAGATTTTGATAGTCTAAGCTACTTTGTTAAATTTTCCCCCAACAGTAAAACAAAGAGTTCAGGCAGCTTTGTGAAAGCAGGCTTTACCTGAAGGTCATTTAAGAATCTAAACCATTTGTCATGGAAACAAAGGGCCCATAAACTGTGTCTCTAAAAGTAAATGTGAATTTAGTTAAAGTCTGTTGTAAAACCAAAAGACAACCACTGAGGAAGCTGATTTGAGTCCACGCCAACTGGAATGGAAGCTGTTAGACTTGTTGTTTTTTTATTACCCGGTCTACTGATGTGAACGCACTTAAACCTAGTTTTTCATTCACACAGACACAGACCTACGAGATCATCCTAACGCTGGGACAGGCATTTGAGGTGGCCTATCAGATGGCGATCCAGTCCAGGGCGAGACACTATGTTCCCCCTTCATCTTTGGGCTCAGAGGTCATAGAGACCAAAACCAGCCGTCCTGTGTCTCAGTCATGGAGCAGCATGCGGAGATCAGCAGTGAGTACCACCCTGAAAACCCTTTTTTTTTTTTTAAAAAAAGATAAAGAATGGGCAGCGAAAGGGTGCGTCTGTGAGAGTCTGCAAGTGTGAAATTTTCCCTACTTGTTAAAAGGACAGAGGGAGAGCAGAAACGCGGCATTGTGCGGTCATAATTCGGAAAAGGTACGCAAACCTCATGAGCGACATTTTCCCCCGGCACCGAATGCCCAGTGGGCCACCTAGAAAGGAAGATTTGCTGTGCGTGTGTGTGTGTGGCAGAAAGTGATGAGTCATTACTTTGCTACCAATTTCATCTTGCCCACCCCCCAACTCTGTGAGTAACTCCGATCACGGGAGATTTTCTTTTTGTGCGTATGCGAATGATGGATGAACAGTTTTATTTTTTCGCCCAAAGGGGGTAATGCGATTTCCTCTCGGACCTTCCTCAGGGCTCAGCCCCGCTGGCCGGACCCATCCGCTGCTTCCTCACCGCTGATTGAGTGTGTTGTGTAAATGTTCACGTATACCCTGAGCTACGCGTTGATGCATTGACCCCTCAGGCTGCATATAATGAGCATTCAGTGATCACTGTCACCGAGGAAAGCTGCACAGCCGGGAGCATGCGCACTGCTGGACCACATGCTTATGCGGAGACACAAATCACTTTGTTTTAGTGCCTGCCTGTAAGGATAATATATGGAGTAATCACAGAGCTGCATAACGAGTGTGGCTGGTTGTAAAGTTTTAGCTGAAGAGGGGGGAGAATCTTACCTGCGACAATTTGTTTTGCTGTTTTTTTATTGCTATTTTAATGCTACCAAATCTTCTTTGTTTAAACAGAAACTGTTACTGCCATACAGTGTTTTGCAGTGATTGACTGTATGCTAAGCCCCACCCCCCCACTCAAAGCTACTACACCTTTCGAAGTTTCTCGCTCTTTTCTGAACAATTGGTCTCTTGATTTCAGAGAGAAGTAGACGAGAACAGGCCTGTCGCTTCTAGCAAGCAACTGTCCGTTTTGTCGGCCGAAGTGCCAACTAGCTCCTGGATCACTAGCTAATTAAGCTTACTAAAGATGCTGAGCCTTGCCGAGTTTTTAATGCTGATGACTTGTTTTAAAACAAAAATCCAGAAGTCCTGATGTGCCTGGCGGCTACAGACGGTACATGATGTTGTACTAAAAGACTGAGTCTAAGGCCTAAAACATGTCCCAGGCAAAAGGTCAGCATGGAGATAAAGAAACAGCACTGTTCTTGTAATGCAGCATAAAGTTAATTAAACCTAGTATTATAAGTAGGGTTAGTATTTTATTCAAACGTAACCCTGTTTGGCCCTTAGTTTACATGCTTGTTTGGATTTTCAAACAATAATTTTACTGTTAACATTACAAGAAAAAAGTTATGATGAGGACTAACCAAAATGTTTGACAAACGCAATGCTCGCCAAGTCTCAGGTAACCTGGGCTGGGTTTGCTGGAGCGTATTCCACTAGTCCAGTAAACAGCAGGACAGAGCCACAAATGTTAACCTGAACTCTGTACCATCCAGAACAGGCGGCCACGCAGTGGCGAAATATTGCACGGCGGATGTGCGAGTTGTGAACAGGGCTTTGGAAATTTGTAACCTGTAACCAAACCCCCATCCCTGTTGGGAGCCAAATGCAGACCACTTCAACATGTGGAGAAGTCCAAGGCTTGAGGGGCCTGCTGTGCCTAGTTATGGTTGCTGAGCTGTAATTGGACAATCGCCGTTCTAGGGGTGGGGTTTAGCAGAGGTTAATTACAACAACACAGGAAGTAGAATCACTTTTTCTAAATATTTTCACTTCTGTAACTCTGAACAGGTGATTAACTGCTCCTACTGGACTTCCTCATTGTCCACGCAGTGCATTTAAATGCTCTGTCCCTCTCTTCTCTCGTTTTTTTAACATGTCTTTGTTCTTGTCTTCTTGGTCCTCCTGCCTCCCAGGGTGCCCCTCTGCTCGAATGCCGCTGCTGTCACTGTCACACGTGTACTACCCACCGTCCTTCCTTCCTCCCGTTGCACTCTGTTAGCCCTGGAGTCCAGGTCCTTCTCTTTCCTTTCCTCTATTCAACCCGTAATCATCACACATCTGCTTACACACCACTCCCTCCCCTCTTTCTTTCTCTTGTTGTTGCGGTGCTGCTGTGCACTTTGTGGCCTTGTTTTGTGGTTCCTAATATTTCAACCATAAACGTTCTCCTCATCCCTTTACTTTCCCATCTCTCATCTTCATCGTACATTTTTTTTTTAAATTTTAAGATGCAGTAAGTTAAAGTTCTGTGGTTAAACACATTCAGAAAAGAGGGTTTCTCGATGTGACTTACCTTCTCTATATGAGCTCTGTTGGCTAAATGTGAGCCAGTAAGGGTTTATTCCATAGCGGTCATAAACAAGATGGTTGAAGTGGTGTTCGTTGGATGGTTTTAAGCTTCCTTTCTCATTTGTTGTATACTGCATCTGTCTTTTCAAGACAAGTTGAACTGAAGGTGTCATCCTTAAGCAGGGAGTATAAATTTTCAAATGCCTACCTTGAGATTTTTTTTAGCTATTTCAAATTCATACGTAACTCTTAAGTAAATGAATCCGCATAATGTATGTTGACTGCTCATGTTATGACAATAGCCAGCGGTGTAGAGCACATGTTGCTTTTGAACTGCTAATCAGTATATTTCTAAACTCCCAGAGGGTTGTAGTTTTGGCTTACTGCTGCGGCTTACGCAGGCTGAGTGTATTTTCTGTCAGACATCATCCATGTCGTGGATTGAGCCCCGAGTGTCTGTGATTATAACATGATCACTGGACGGTACCTCTAATCCACATGCACGTGTGTGAGCTGAGGACTTGTCAGTGTGGCACAATGGCCTCCACTGCCGCCCGTCTCACGCCCTCCTCCCTCCCTCCCCCCGGCAGATCGATCCCCTGGAGATGGACGCAGACATGCAGTCCCTGGGCAGCACCACCTGGCTCTTGGACCAGCGGGACTCCAACAGGCGCCCCGTCAGCACCAAGTACGAGACCACCATATTCTGAGGCCGGATCCCCACAGCCGCCCCTCTGCACCCCCTCGTACTTTCCTCTCCCCGTGCATCCAGTTCTTCATGCATCTCTCTCTCTCCCACTCACACACACACACACACACACACACACACACACACACACACACACATATACATTTACATACGAGCCCCGTGCCTTCTCAC
Organism: Xiphias gladius; assembly: GCF_016859285.1. Taxonomy (NCBI): domain Eukaryota; kingdom Metazoa; phylum Chordata; class Actinopteri; order Istiophoriformes; family Xiphiidae; genus Xiphias; species Xiphias gladius. The sequence goes on along the minus strand of NC_053420.1, from coordinate 8,577,338 downwards.
TGTGATGGTATAGCATCCCTCAGGGCTGCCTGCTCCTGCACCCTCCTTTGCCCTGCCCAGCGACCCACACCAACCTCCTACCTGCCATGACAAACACCCCCGCGGCTCTCCCGCGCCTCCCCAACACCCCCCGGCAGCCTCCCTCGCCTGTTGCTGCTGCAGCCAATGGCGGAGCCCTGGAACGGATGATCCTGGACTGATCTCATTTAACAATGGCCCTGCTCTATCAACCAAACTGCCTCTTCCTCCTCATCCTCCTCTTCCTGACAACTTGCATCTGCCTCCAAATCCCCGATAGCTCCCAGAGGTTGCATCTTTATTATTCTTCCTTTTTTAGGCCATTTAAAAAAAAAAAAAAAAAAAAGTTTCTCAACAGGCAAATCAAGCATGATCATTTTTAGTTTGCTCTATATCTACACTCCTCATTGACTTGACTCAACAGCAAGTTTAAGAATTTCCAGCAGGATTAAGTTTGTATTATTGAGCAATTTACAAGGTTTTATGTCATTCCAAAGGGGCCAGTGTGTCAAACTGTTAAAGGAATAGTTTGACATTTTGGGAAATACGCTTGTTTGCTTTCTTGCAGAGAGTTAATGAGAAGATCAACACCCATCTCAAGTCTGCACAGTAAATATAAAGCTACAACCCACAGCTTAGCATAAAGACTGGGGACAGAGAGAAACAGTTGGCCTGGCTCTGTCCGAAGGTAACACAATCCACCTACCAGCACCTCTAAAGCTCTCTAACCAAAATGTTATCTCTGGTTTGGTGAATCTATACAAAAGCCAAAGTGTAAAAAATTACAAACTGCTGCTTTACAGGGAGGGTTTATGTGCCAAACTATTTCCTGGGCCTTTTTTGTGACTGCAGATAGCTCCCAGAGGTTGAATCTTTATTATTCTTCCTGTTTCAAGCCATTTTTTGATGAAGAGTCAGGACTAAATTACCTCCTGTAAAACAGCGATTTGTTGCTCCTACACTTTAATTTTACAAACAAATGAGATACGGCACGTTACTTAGCGAGCTTTAGAGGGGATGTCGGGGGGAGGTTGTTACCTTAGGACCGAGTGCGACTAGCTGTTCCCACCTATTCCCAGTGTTTGTGCTAGGCTAAGTCAGCCAGCTGCTAGTGGTAGTTTCATATCTACGGCACAGACCTGAGTGTTATCAATCTGTTCATCTACCTCTCAGCAAGAGAGCAAGTAAGCGGTTTCCCCAAAATGTAAACCTTTCCTTTATTAGACCCTTTTGATATCTCGCAGATTGAAGATTTAGACTCCAAGTCTGTAAAAGTTTTTTTTTTTTTTTTTTAGCTTTTTCAATATCACTTTTTATTTTTAATTGATTGTTCGGTTGTTTTGCCAAAAGACAACAAAGTTATTTTTTTTTCCCTTTCTCCATCTGTAGCCTGTCCTGTCTAACCAGGCATCTACCACTGTGAGGCACTATGAGGAGGCTGCTTTGCTAGCATGGGATGCAAGATGGACAATTAATCAATGAAAGACAAAACAGCAACATGCAGCAAACAACCTGTTTTTTTTTCTTTTCTACGCATTTGTACAATACTCATATTAACAACACAATGGATGGGTCATGAATCTATCACTGATGTCTGAACTCAAACGGACCAAGAACTACTGAACCCTCATAAAAAAAATACACACACAAACACATACACACAGGACGACAACTTTCCTACACTTTACCGAGGACAACAGCCTTACTTCATTTCGGGTTATCTATAATCAACTAAAGCCCCCCACGTTCCCCTTCCCCCCCCCAACAACAACTGCACGCCTCCCCCTGCTTTTAAAAGACTAAAAAAAGAGAAAAAAAAGACAACACTTCTGATTTTCTGGTGTATTAAATCGACTGTGACTGGCTGGGATGACGTTGTTCTATTGATGGTACAGTTTTGTCCGGATGAGAGTCTTTGCTCTGGCCTTGTACTGCCCTGTGCCTCTCAGCATTCATGGTAGCACTGAGAGACAGCAAATCACAGCATCTTCTTCTCGTCAATTTAAAAAAACAACAACAAACAACAACAAAAACTGTTAAAACATGGCACTATCCCTTTTAATACCTTCTTTTCTTTTTCTTATGGTGCAAATAGGACATTAGTGCTTTTTGTGATACTTTTTGATAGATGGGGGCTGACTGAAATACTTTTGGACGGAAGGATTAAGAAGGGATCACGAGGGGATCCCAGCTTTAATACAACCAGAGGCAAAAAAGAAAAAGAATACCACCAAAAAAATTCATAACAATATGAAAAAAAATAAAACAAACAAGCTTATGGAGTATACTGACATCGATTCCACATTTCACAATTTTGGTAATCTAAACAAAAAAATCCTGAACGAGATTTCATATAACTCAAGTGTATTAATGAGCCCCGAGCACAATTTGTCGCACATTTCCCAACATAGCATCTTATTATCATGATTACATGGGTAGGTATCCATGCTGTTTCACGCCAATTTAGAATTAGGTACAGTACACGCAAGTATGTCACTTGGAAATGAACAGCAATGAAAAGATTTAATTCCACTACATTAAAAGAGCCAAGTCTTAATGTTGCTCTGGTGTGGTGTTAATGTGAATGGATTTGTTATGCTGAGAACGTGATACTATTTTTTTTTTTATCTTTTTGTTAAGGAATTTTACTCCTGCACTGTGACTCAGAAATGCTCGTTGTGGAGTCGATGCATAATTGTGGGTTCTCCCCTGTGTGCGCTACCTGCTGTGCGTGCTTTATGCCTTGTTTCTGTCTGTCCTCGTGGGAGTTCGGACTGTTACTGTTACAGCACTGGCCACCGTCCTTGTTTGTGTATTCTGCAGGATGCAGGATGTGAGGTTTTGAGCTCCTCTCCAGAAGGGACAGTGTGTCTGGAGACTGACTGTTAAGATGTAACCGGTCTGTGTGCGGTACCGTGGCTGTATCATTGCCACTCTGTTCTGACTGTTAACTGTTAGCTTCCACTGACGATGCATGTTGGCAGTGTTTTGTTTTGTTTGGTTTTTTTTTTTTTGTGTTTTGTACCCTGTGATGCACTTGGCCTGAGCAGTCTTTGTATGTACTGTAGCAGTGTCTCGTCTCCTCTCACTCATCTGCCATTTGCTTTTTATGTTCCCTCTCTTCGTTACACACCAACACAGCGATTCACCTTCATCCCTCCTTCATGTTTCCATTGTCGTCATTCCTCCAATATTTATGTCACGGATGTTCTTCCATTTTGTGTGTCACCAAGACAACCTGCTCTAGTATGGATGCATAAGATAAAATCATTACACTTTAATGAGCAGCAGCTATTTAAATCAAGTTTTGGTGGCATGATATGGCTGTGCATGTACCAGTCTTTTTAACATTGGTGTTTTCCTTGTGTAGCTCACCCCAGCGTTCAAGTTTCCGGATACCAAGCTGTGAGTTGAAGGGGAGCAGCCGATGTGAGTGTGTTTGCGTGTGTTGAGTTAGTGGGCAGAGCAGTGGAAAAGAGGTAGAGAGAGAAAACGAAAGGTAAGCCATACGCAATGTGCAGGGCCAACCAGCGCTACTCTGACATTCAGATCTCACTCTTTAAGTCCCCTTCTCCTCCACTGCCCTCGATATGAATCCCAACACACAGACGAAAGGTAACCTCTTGTCCCACATCACTGGCTAAATAGGACCGGGTGTTTCACTCCTGTCTTGAGAAAGGTCAGTCAGAAATGTCAGGTCTATTTCCTGGACTCCATGTGACTTTCTGATCTTGTCATGTAGGTACTGTAATGTTTAGAACACTGTAGATCATTAATGATATAGACCATTAATGAGCATTTCTATTGATTCAGGTCTACTGGAGATAGAAACTGGGGGAATGATTAAAGGGTAAACAGAAATGTAACAAAATGTAGAGAAAGAAAAAAAAAAAAAAAAACTGTACCAGCATACAATGCTTTGCCCATGTTTGTGGACAGAGTATGGTTTGTCAATGAAAATGTGATACTGTTTCAAATTTCAAAGCAATATTATATTAATGAAATTAAATACAATGACAAAAGAATCCCTCTCAAGTCTGTTGTCAGCACTGATTGTTTTATGGTTGAGTGATAAGAGACAAAGAAACATTACACCAGCTGTTCAAAATTTAAAGAGACGATTATAACAACATGGCAATTATTGTACAATTATACTAACAGTGTTTCCCCTACAATAGAGATCAGTGGGTGGTGCAACTTTTAATTTAAACAAACGATCAGCCCCAGTTTGTGCCTCTCATGTGTTGTGTTACATTCAAGTCACAGAGCTAAGCATCCGATTTTTTTTTTTAAAGTCAGGTGCCTGGCCATCTTTAATGCGGTGTTGATGGTATTTTCAGTATCCTAACAAACTCTTCTAAACATCTGGATTTAAAAAAAAAAAACAAAAACAAAAAAAAACGTAATCTTTGTCACATGATGCCAAAAAGATTTTCAACACATTTCCCAAATTACGATTTTCCTAAACCAAACACCTTGCTTGATTTGTACGAAATTAAGAAAGCTTTACGTCAGTTATATTTATTTATACTAATGTTACTTTAATTAACGGGTTTTTTTGTGCCATACTAAATATGGAGATATGATATTTCTTGTTACCCGGATCAGTAATTGAGTCGAGAAATATGAGAAACAGGTTAAAAATCTTTTTTATGGTGCAGCAGACACATTTTTTATTTATCAATTTATTTTTATTCATTGGTTAGCGGAGTCCTTGAGGATCCTGGAAAGGCCTTCAAAGCAGCAGAAAGTGTTGTTAAAAAGACCTTATGGGTTTTCAAAAGATTGCCAGGCATCGATCTGTCGGAAAATGCTTAGCTCTGCGAAAGTGTTTTGGCCTGTTTAACTGATACAAATTAGTACCAATCCCTCATACTAACCATTCTTCAAATTACACTACAACACTTTAGAAACTGTTTTGTACTTTGGCTACTATTGCAGGTATCCGCCGGTGTGTATTCATTTCCGTACCATATGAAAACATGACGGCTGACTCCTGAAACTTGCCTGAGGAGTCTTAACTCTTGACCCTGGAAACTTTTCTTATGTTGCATAATTCATCACAGTGAACATCCCATCTGCCCAACATGTCGGGGTTACATCATTTTTGTGACGCGATGCAGTGCAGACTGTTCATATCAATCTGTGTTTACACTGCATCACCACACAACAATAATCTAACCCTGACGGAAGTTCATTTAAACCTCACGTTCACTGTGAGGGATTATACAACATACACAAGAGTCTGATAAATGATTTTCATAATGTACTGGGAATGAATGGAAACCAGTGGGCTGCTGGAACTCTAGGAACAATACATCAAATCTTGCAGGGTGCCTGCATCATGAGCACAGTGCCTTTTTTTTTTAATTGTTGTTTGTGGCTGGCTACAGCACAGTTACCCCAACCATATAAATATTTGGTATGTGAAGGGTGTACTTAAAAAAAAAAAAAAAAGATTAAAAGAAAAGAAAAAACTGAAAGCTCTTTGTCCCCCACAGCAAATGGATTACAGACTCTCGCTTAGTTCCAGTGAAAGAAAATATAATGAATACCAAACAACAGTCTGCACGTTCTTAGTTGTTGTAGTAAAAAAACAACAAAATTATAGGTTTTCAAGAGAGTAATTTGTAGCACTCTGTGTAAGCGTTCAGTTTATTTGCTTGTGTTTAGCTGTAAGTGTATCCAGTGATTGTTTTTCCCCAGAAAAATTAATTAAAATTCAACGAGGTGAGCGGTGACTCCTTACAGAATTTTGATGCCTGTATTTTCATTTGTTCAGATGTTAATTTGCACTGTTTTGAATGGCTGCCTGGAAAAATGGAAAATTGCTCAGTTTGGGATTTGTTTACAAATAAGCACCTGTTTAATACCCCACCCCTCACTAATACCAACTACTATGGGGGAAACATTGAGTGTATTTTTGGATTGTGATCAAAAGGACAAAAAAAAAACAAACAAAAAAACCAACCAACCAACCGTCAACTGAGATCAGAAAAAAGTGCACACTGTCTTTGGTAAATTATACATAAACATCTGTCAATATAAAGATAAGAAACCAGCTACATATTACATTTTTAGTATTATTTACAAACAATTAGAATATTTTCTTTGGCACCTTATTTTTCCTGAGGGTGTTTATCTTGAGAGCGAAAGAGTGAAACCCAAACAAAGATGTTTTCCTAATGTCTGGTGCTGTTAAAATGCACTCTAATAATAATAATTCAGTACATGCCTAATGCTTTGATATTTTTTGTTTTGTTTTGTCTCAACATCTAATAAAATATGGTACAAAAACAAAATTCATTTTCAGGAGACGGTAAATGTTTCCTATAAAGCAAAAAAGGAAGAAATATCAGTCCACCAACAGAAAGATGCTCTTTGCTCTAATTTAGCTGCTTTTCTTTTTGGCAAATTGTTTCATATTTTTACATCTCATTACTGGGTTCCCCTTTGACATTCTCACTCACTGTTCGATGCCACGTGGCAGCTTATGTTAAGGTCGCCGAAGGTCACCTGGGTCGCCCATAGCCTAGCGTGAGTCCTCCCCGGCCTCGGCCTCTCCCGGTGGGAACAGCAGTTTCCTGAGGATGGGTGCGCAGAAGGGACCAAAGACCGTTCTGTTGAAGTGGACGATTCGCCCAAAAGCCATCCCCAGTTCGGCGAGCTCAGCACTCACTAGCCTGAGGGGGCCGGGCAGATCTGGACTCCTTTTAGTGGGGCCGCCCTGCAGCATGGCCTGGAGGAAGCCCTGTACCCTTTCTCCTATGTTTGATCGAGAGAGAGAGAGAGAGAGAGAGAGAAGTCATCTTTGTGCAGCAGCACACATTCAAGTATAAAAACACTGATGTGGACAGAGATAACCCAACATCATTGAGATTTTAATGCACGTTTCTCCTGTCGACTGAGAACTGTGAAGTGAGTGAAGATTCACAGACCAAAATACCCAACCCTTTCCTAAACAAAATGTATTTTTGAGCCTTGAATTTTTTTTTTTTTTTTTTTTAAATCAGCCTTAAATGAAGTGAAAGCATGACAGAGGTTATCCGAAGTCAGTTATCCGTTACAACCTAATGGGATCAAACAATAAATACTTGAAAACTTAAATCTAATATGTGAACATATAGTATTTTTCCCCTTCGTGCTTTAGAACTGCAACAATTAATCAATTTACGAAAAAACAAAAACAAAATGCTAAACATCCCCTGGATCCAGCCCCTCGGATGAGAAGATTTGTAGCTTTCCTTTGTCATATATGACAAAGAATGTTTAGCAAACTAAATATTTGTTTTGGTTTTGGACTGTTGGTTGTAGAAAAAACATGCAATATAAGGGTGCCACAGTGGTCTGTGATGGAAACTGTGATGAGCATTTTTAAAAGACAAAACGAGTCATCATTAATATGCACATAATTTGTCGGCTTAATCAATAATGAAAATAAACGTTAGTTACAAGTCATGTTTCTCCTGTTGTGTGAAAATGGTGCATCCCCAAACACTATCTCTTTATAGACTAAAATTTACTGCTATTTCTTTAACAAACTGTATTTCCGATAGCTGTGAGGAGTTTGTTTTATCAGCCTAAAAGCTCAGAATTTTCTGAACTACCCCTGACATGAAATGAAAACACAACAACCACCACCAATATCCAGCAGTAAATACTTGGAAATTTAAATGTAATATCTGGATTTTTAGCATTTCCTCCCATTTGTGCTTCAATTAATCATTCATCTCGCCCCGTCTCAATCATGTCCTGACCTACGAGCGTGCGGACAGGGTCGTTGTGTTTCCACAGGTCGGATATTTGTCCCCTCAGCAGATCCTGGCTCTCCTGAGGCAGCGCCGCACCTCCCTGGCCGCTCAGAGCCTCGTTCACCTGCTGCAGCACTGTCTCCCCGAGCCCCAGCAGAGCCCCCTTCAGGTCAGCGTCCCTGCAGCACCAGAAGGCGGCATTAGACAAATTACCTGCAGGCATCATTTGATGTATAATAAGTCACAGGCAATGTGTAAGCAATGTTGAGCAAAGAGTGCTGGGACTCATGGAGGCCAATAAATAAGGGTCGTTAACGACATTTGGGTCTCTCAGTGGGTTCAGATGTAATAAAATTACATTTTAATAAAAGGTGATTAAGGGAGAAATGGCCTGTGCTACATTTTATTGCAGCTTGGATCAGAGTGTGAACAGACCTTGGATATCACAAGCTGCTGTTCCACATTTATCCACTAATCATGACAGGGCCTCTCTTGAACAGAAAGAATGAGGTTAGCTGGATCTGTCCTGACAAGCTAGTTGCCTCCTGTCACCGCCATTGGTTTCCTTCTCATACAATACCTGTTTCCTTTGACAGCCAGTACATGCATCACCACATCCTCCCCTTACCTGCTGTGACTGCCCTCCAGCAGGGCAGTGACGGACTGCCTGAGTTTACCTACAAACCCCTGCAGGAAGAAAACGACCCCCCCGCACTGAGCGTTGGTCAGGAGCAGCACCGACGCCTCCAGGACCAGCATCTGGAGCCGCTGGCCCAGAGCGTCCAGGCGGGCTCGGTCCATCAGCACAGTCTGTGTGTGGAGGTCGGGTCAGGTCAGGGTCACATGCCATACAGTTTATCAGGGGGGGGGTTTGAGCATAAATACGAGCCTCTCAGAAGAAAACCAACATGTCTGGGGTTTGGATATAAAAAGCTCCAGTGATTCCTGACCATGGGGGGTTATACAGTGGCTAGGAGGTACATGGAAAGATCGTAGAAGAATCGTAGAATAGCTGAATAGAATACCCCCCCCCCCGAAATTATTATATGATTACAAAAAAATACATATATTGAGTTAGCTGAACGCACATGTTGCGAATGAGTTTGTAAAAACTAGTTAGCTGAAAATAGCCTGATGGATGAATGGTTAATAATTAAAAGTTGAAACATTAGACTTCAGCCCCTCCAACGGGTAGTTTGTGAATGCACACTTGACCAAACCAACATAAACGCTGGTCACTTCAATTATACAAAAACATTGTTGTGAGCTAACAATATCTGCTTTTATATAATTAATATTGCCAAATAGGAGTCAGTGTAAAATCATTTGAAATGAGCACATTTGAAACGTGACGGGTGATGCTGATGAAGGGGTATTTGATTTCACCTGAACGGTCCGTGGGGCTGCGTCTGACAGAAAAGGTAGAGAACCACTGTGCTACAACACTACATGAGCTCTAATGTACTGTCACATGCTGTAATATGCAGCATGGTGAGGAGGAGAGCGTAGGGAGACTGAATATTCCCTGATAATCAATAAAATATCACTCAAACGAAAGCCGTAGTGTGATGTAATTCTGCAGGCTGCAGCTGACCTCGGGATATTTATGGTCCTGCGGGTCCCAGTGTAGCAGACGCACGTAGGCCCGGTTGAGGACAGCGGTGGCGCTGACGGGACCTCGGCTGTCAGGACTGGGAGAATCAGACCGAGCTCCGATGGCCGACGCCTCCTCGGAGGCTGCCGCCTTGAGCCAGGCGGTGGTGTTATCCAGAGAAGCTGAAGAAAAGTGGAAAAATTACAGAGACATACACTTGGATAAAAACTGATATGATACCCAAGGTTGAAACTGCAATGTCACCGAGTTACCAGAGGATCCGCAGGGTGTTTTGAGTGACACAGACAAACTGCAGATGGATTCAGGTTTTCTTCAACAGAAAAATAGTGGGGAGCGGGTTTAAGTGTCTGTGATTGATTCTAACTGCGGCATTTAAGAGTTTCTGTTCTAAGATTTTTCTAGAGGCAACTGACTTTTGCAAAACTGACAGCTACAAAAATTCAAATATTGCTGTTTTTAAGGGAAAACAGAATAATATTCTCCTTTAGAGTTGAGATGATTCGTTTATTAATCAATTAGTCAAACCCAAGAAAAATTATCAACAAAAAATTTGACATTTGATTATGTTTTAGCCTCTTTTTCTTTTTTTAGACAAAAATTCTCTTGCTTCAGCTTCTTCTATGAATATTTGCCGGTCTACACGGAAACAACCTGAATGTCCTTGAGTTTCAGACTGTTGGTTGTTGGTGGAAGACGTCGCCTCAGACCATGGGAACATTTTTCATTACTTTCTGAAAGTTTTATAGACGAGGCGAGCGATCGACTGAAACGAACAGTGATCGTAAATCCCACGCTCACAAAGTCACCTGTACCATCTGTCACTCACGCCGCAGCGGCCGGGTTAGAGATTTAAACGCAGCGGAGCGACCACCCTCGCATTCACCTGGCTGCTTGTCCAGAATCTGCTGGAATTTGGCCCTCTCGTACTGCACGGCCTGCTGCAGGAGGTGGGGCCTCAGAGTCTGGATGGTGAAGTTAGCCATGTCGGTCTTCATCAGCCCCAAGACACGGAAGATCTCCCTGAGGGAAGAGCGGTGAAACTCAACGGGACGCTTTATGTAAAAGATGTAACTGCAAGCGAACAGGCAAAACTTTCTGTCTACCCGGCACTTGTCAGACCAGACAGAGTGTTTTACAGAAGAGGGGACAGAGGGGCAGAGAGTAGACAGGGAAGGCAATATTTGAACACAAAGAAACAACTTTATAACCCACAAAGTTAATATTCTTAAAAAAAAAAAAAAAATCAAGAATAAGCCAGAAAAAAACAACTCAGTTTTTAAGAATAAATGCTTTTTAAAGAATTAGTTTGTGTTTTTTGTTGGAGGCTGTTACAGAGTGGAAGACCAACAAAAGCAGAAGCACGACCACATTTAGGTATTTAGTTTTCACATTCTGTGAAGGTGGTTTTTAACCTGCCCCTCACCTCAGGAGCTCCACAGGGTCCTTGAGGTCTCTCAGCGCTCTGACCTCTGGGTCACGCACCGGCGCACACAAAGACGCCATGGTGCTGATGATGTACCCCGCCAGTCTGTGGAGGTCCAGAGCTCCGTGATCGACCTCCTGCTGGATCAGCCCCATGTCCAGGACCTCGTCCAGCTGAGACCTGAGTCTGACGTGACCGGGCAGCAGCAGGGACTGAAGCATCTAACGGGAAACACGGACTCTGCTTTGAATGTAGTTTACATACAGAAAATTTCAGTTTATCCTTATGTGGCGCTGTGAGCATGTGTCCTCTTGATTATTGCGAGGTCGATTCTCTTCCTCTTCACACACACACAGTATGAAGAGGTTCAGTCTAGTCCTAGTATGTTATCTGCACTGCTTAAATATACGACCAATGATCATGCAATACTTATTTTAGAGTTTGGTTGTCATTGGTGATGAAATGCACCCGTCAAATAATTGATCAGCTGACTGACAGTTTTGAGTAAAAGTTTTTGTCCTACAATATTTTTAATATTTAGTCATTTAGTATGTTTAGATTTTGGACTGTTGGTTGGTAAATAAGCAGACAATCTGAAGATGCTACCTTGGGCTTTTGGCATTTTTCACAATTATAACTAACATTATTGTCTGCAGCACCAATAAAAGGTATTCAAGGATTCTGTGAATGAAATCTGAGACTTTTTAATACCTTCCAAGGTATTTTTTATTCTTTTGAGGGAACTGGATTTCTGTGCTTTTTGAAGAATTTTAAGATCCGCAGATAGTCTCGACTTACAGTCTTGACCTCCTGCAGCAGGATGACAGCGTGATTGTAGTTTGGAGGGTCGCTGTTCAGCTGCTCCCGAAGACTGTCCCAAAACGCCCGGTGAACAATCTCCGTCACTCTGCCCTCCAGGCTACAGAGACAAAGACGGTTGGAAAAAAAACACCTCAAAGAGAGACTAAACTCCCATTTAACTTCGGAGACAAGAGTAACCAAGGTCACTCCGGCTGTGGTGGGGAGTTTTCCTTGCCTGTCCGTGGGAGGGCCCTTGGGTTTGAAGCAGAAGTCTCTGTTCACCACTATCTCGTGTGCGAGGCTCAGGTTGGAAACACAATTTTCCAGCGCCATCAGACTGGATAATGAGGCGGTGGGTGGGCTCCCTGACACCAAAGACAGGACACACACACCCACTGGGAATTAAAACTGCCACGCTGTTAATAATTCCTGTACTGATGGTCCCCGAATGTGCCTGAGAAGAATAACTGCTGTAGTAAAGCTCCATACCTGTAGGAGAGTCGAGTTTTTCCAGGCAGGGAAGGTCACCGGGGGAAACATCACCCGCCTTGTCTCCTTGATTCGGCATTTTAGCAACTGTCTAAACATTTAAAATGACTCCGTCACTAATAAACTCAACAGAACTTGGTAAAACTGGTCATTTTGTGTCTTTTTAGAACAATGTGTACAATACAATTATTTACAGCTGCAACGACCAACTGATTAATCAATTAGTCGACTGACAGAAAATCGATCGCGAGCTACCGCGATAATCGATTCATCATTTTTGTCATTTTTCGAGCAAAAACGCCACAGACGTCATGGTTTCACCCTCTCAAAAGTGACGATTTGCTGCTTTCGCTCGTTTTAAGTTACAGGTAACTGAGCCATTTTGAGGCGCTGACTGTTGGTTGGGCAAAACAAGGCGTTTAAAAGGGGGTCACTTTAAGCTTTGGGTTGTTGTGATGTGCATTTTAAACAATTTTCTTAAATTTCACAAAGCGAAAAAACAAAACATTGGGTTGATCAAGAAAACATTCAACGATCAATCGATATTTTTCAATTGATTATAAAGAAATAATCGTTTGTTGCAGCCCTAGTACTTTCACTTCTGACAGTTTAAGAACATTTCCCCTGATTTACTTACTTAGGTAACATTTTCAGTGCAGGACAACGTACAACGCATAATGTAGTATCGCTACAGTGTGATATTGGTACTTTTAAGTTAAGGATCCGACTACCTGAATTACCAATTACCTTTTTACGTATTTTTATTTTATTTTTTAATTTTTCTTATACTATGTAGTTGTACGACGTAGCGTAGAAACCGCACCGTGATGAAACCGTCACTTTTCTAGAGGCTTAACTTACCTGGCGTTATTGTTTCGGTGAATTTACTGAAACGTCAAAAGATGAAAAAAAAAATTAATCGCTGCGGACTAAAACGTCACATAAACACGTAGGCAACAAAGTGTCATTCTACAGTTTAAAATCCACGCACAGCAACACCGCTAACGGTCAAGTTCAAACCCGGGCTAAACCATTGTCGTCGAGATACGGGGGGGGTGGGGTTCTAAAATTCACATACTTATACCATTTCGACACATGATCTAAGCCTGTTTTCGCGCCTGGTTTGTCATATAATATGTTAACACGTTAAAACGTCCGAGCTTCGCGCGTTTACACACAGACAAATCAACGAAAAAAAACGCGGTGGCTTCTCATGGTTCGGTCCGTTCTTGAATCAAAACAGTGGGCGTGTCGGTACCGTGTGTGTGTGTGTGTGTGTGTGTGTGTGTTTTCCGCTCCTCTCCGCCCCTCCGAGCGCAAACGCCGCAGCGCGTCTCTGCTTTCGAAAGAAACCCCACCATACCTGCTCCCCGTCCATTCCTCCGTTCTGGATCGGTGGAAACAAAAGGGGAGGCGGCCGGTGCGTTTGTGTGAATGGTCCATTGTGAGAGACAAAACACCCCGCGACAATTGTGTAGCAGCTGGAAAACACAGCTGGAAATGTCCCGTTTTCTGCAAAAAAAGAACTTCTAAAAACTAACGAGAACCAACAGAGGGTGAAAATAGGTGAACACAATGAGTGTATACAGTAAATCACTACTGGTTATATGTATTTTTGTAGATACTACTTTTGTATGGTGTATAGTTCCTCTAACATAAATGATTGTAATGAATATTCATGTACTTTTTATTAGGGTTACTTCACCTACATAATTCTCTGTAAAATCTAAAAAAAAAAAACATCCCTTCTTAGGAAAACATGCCTTGTTTTGGGCACAAGATTGAGGGACGATTTGTGTCTATATATTTGTAAACCGATTCATTTATTTTAAAATTTGTAAAGTTTTGTTCGATTGAGGGTTTTCCTTTCTCCTGCTTCTGGTCATATTTTTCCTATAGTGCTGAAACGACTTGTAATCTGATTAGATAACTCCACAGAAAATTAATGACTCTGATGACTGGTTCTCTCACTGATCAGGCAAAAATGCCAAACATTTGATGGCTCGTGAAGATCAATTCTGACAATTCACAACCTGAATTGCTTTCCTCTCTTTTATGTCACTGTATTACCTTTGGGGTTCGGATTGGCGGGTACCTACAAATGTGGAACTTCTAATGTCTGCGAGAAGGCGCTGAGATATAACAAATACGGAAGGTGAACACTGGACGTAAAAAAGTAAAGCAAGATACACTCCCAAGCCCTAAAATAAATAAATAATTAATAACAACACCACCACAACTTCAATAATTCATCGTTGGAGGAGAGGATACAGGTGTTGTTTTTGCACTCCTAGTTCTGATAAAGTGTACATGAACATAATGAACTGTAAAACTGTCCCGAAATACAACTAAAAATAACCGGGTTTCTTTCCACACAGACACACTCGGAAAAATGTCCCAAGACAGTGCTGTACTGCAAATTATTTATAATTGCAAAATGTCGTGTAACAAACTGTTTTGATAAATACAAGCATTTAACAAAGCATTATCTAAAAAAGTTGACCTTCCATCACAGCCACAAAACACAAATAGATATGATCATATTTTCATTAGGGAAAAAAAAAAAAAATTAAACAACTCCCAGGCCATGACAATTATATATTTGCATATTTCAAAATATTGAACACCATTAAATTTCTGTTTTAAAATAACAAGGATAACTTAAAAAAAAAAAAAAAAAAAAGACAGTTTCACACTTAGTTACAGTCTCTTTCCTCAGTTGAGCTGCTATGTACATACAAACTTGCTTGAATGATGCCAAAATGCCACTCTCACTTTAGGTGTCTCGTAACATTAAAGCAAATGAAAAAGAAAGTAAGTGCCAAAAGAAGGGCTGTGCAGAGTGCAGCATACCCAAAGTGTTCCTTGGATAACTTAGTGTCCTATAAAACTGAGACAAGAAATCAATGTAATTTTTTAGTAAATCATTTTGAAAAAGCACGGAAAAAAAAAAAAAAAAATTTAAGCATTTAAAATCTACAGGAGAAAACTGGTGAGTTCCTCATGAAAGATAAATCAATGTCACAGAAGAAGCTGCTTACATGGTTTCTCCGCATTCAAGCTTTGTATTCGAGAGCGGTGAGAGTCTTATTGTGAGAAAAGGCAAAGGAGCATCTACTGAATAAAAATGAGCAAATTAATGAATGCAATTGTCTGTTCCCAGCCCCCCCAGACACACACACACACACACACACACACACACACACACACACACACACACACACACACACACACAGCCATTTCTCTCCCATTCGCACACCAACAAAACTGTACAAATAACATGTCTAATAATATAATATTAATAAACTCAGACTTCACTCGTGTGTCTCAATGCCTCAATTCAGCAATGACCGTGTTACAGCATGACCCAACCCAGACACAACTGAACAGGTAGCACACTTTGGCACTGCTTGTTCTTTCAGCCTCATTTTCTCCACTGCATTGAACTGCCCAATTTACAACTGCTATTATTGTGGAATCCGTCTTCAGATGCGTTATCTGGTTAATGACTTTTGATAAAAGCCTCTTGCCGCCGCCTGCATCCACACCCGGTATTAATAAGTGCTCGTTATCTTAATTCTGCCTGCATTGTGATCGGATCTTAATATGCGAAACAGGTACACAGCGAGGAAGCAATGTGAAAGCAATGCTGTTGTATAAGCTCTACTTACTTTTCCTTGGCAGAGGAAGGAGTCGTCTGTAGCTTTGTGATGGGCAGCTTGAGAAAGCAAGAGGAGACTTAGGTGGTGTTTCACCTGATTTTTTTTTTTTTTTTTTTAAAGAGCGTGCCCAACCTCATCTCTCTCCCTCTTCATTTCCTGTCATCTCTCTCTCTCTCTGGATGGCATTTACACCTGGCTGAGATCTGATCACAATGTGAGCCAGACCACCTCAAAATTAAGTCTGGTGGAGCTGACAGCAGTGCGATTGCAATGTCTTCCTGCATTCATTTCATTTGCACCTGCGTTAACACCAGTTCTTATCCAGATTAGATATCCAATTACAGCTTGCATGCGTGAAAATTGGCCGTTCTGCCACATCAATCAAATACATTCTTTAATTTAATGTGAGACTAATGTGGCACAGCTCTCACTATGGGTCCTGATTTCATTTCAGTCCACTGCCTAGATTGTTTCCCATTAGCAGAGAACTGCTTAACTCCTGCGAGTGCGTGTGAACACAGCTTCTACCTCACACCGCAGGCCCGTGTGATTCAAGTGCTCATGCAACCAACGCTGGTGAAACCCACGTCAGTTCCAGTGGCCAGAGTGGCAACAAGTCCCATGGTTATTGAGCTGATGCAGGCGAGTATGAGATTCCGTGTCAAAGGAACCAGTCCAGTAGTGGGGAGAAGTCGAGGTCATAGTGCAGTCAGTAGTCAGTGCTGTCAGTGCTACAATGAAACATCCTCTGCCCTGTGCTACGGTTTTACACACTGCTCTCTCACACACACACACACACACACACACACACACACACACACACACACACACACACACACACACACACACGCGAAACAAACCAACATACAAATACACATGCATTCAGATCAATGCACGCACACAGTTTCCTGCTATGAGTCTTTAAGCATGTTGATGCGTGCAAAGATCTTGAGTGCAGGCCCCAGTTTAATGTTCATGGTGCTCATGAGGTGGTCCTCCTTTAACAGGAGCAAGGCCTGTCCGTCGATCTCCTGAGACCGAAACTCGTCTGCTATCTCCTGACAGCCTGCATGAACATGGGAGGAAGAAGTACAGGCTGCAGTTAATCATAGTAAAACAGGATTCATAAGCAAAAATATACCTGTAGGACTGGTCCGTTCAGCATGCAAAACTTTATGAGTGTGTTTCCTAACAAACAGAGGGTTCTCTATTTACTCCGCTGACCTGGCAGTGAACGGATGAACTCATAAACTTCCTCCACGTTCCACTTGGCGGGGTCGTTGGGTAAGAAGCGCTGACAGAGTAAAGGTGCGTCTCTCCCAGCGCAGCCCTCTTGGTCCGAGGCCCTGCTCGTCTGTCGGTGGACGGGGACCTGAGCCGGGGCCGGGCCGGGGGCCAGGGGTCCTGAGCTGGCTGCCGACAGGGGAGACGGCGGCTCCTCGTAGCTGGACATGTCTGAGCATGGGCTGGACTCCTCCTGACTGGGCTGTGAGGGATGTGGTGAGGATACAGAACCGCCCTGAGTCTGCTGCGGTGATAGGAACAGCTTCTGAAAAGAGAAATATTCGGGGATGACGTCAAGGCTGGGCATTTGAGAAATTAATGGCTCATCAGTAAAACACTGCTGGGACATTGTGTTAGTGACAGCAAAGATTAAAGGGGTAATAAGTAAGACTTATACTGTACAAAGCTTTAAATGACTGTAATATACCTGCAGGCAGTAGATAAGGGTGTTGGATCGATACCAAAGCATCAGCGATTACTTTGTCAGGTGCTGAACCAGACATCATATTACTCAAAACATTTTGGCTTTAAAACCTTAAAAGATTGTTCTTGAGCTAAATTATTTATTTTTTTTTTTCAGTATTAAATATTGTAATTGCTCAATATTTCTGTAGAATGTATTCTTTAATTATCTTAACTACTTGTCTCTACTCTAAAAATGTAACCTTGTTGTTTCATTACATGTTTCAATATTATAGGGGGGCTGCTGCTGCTGCTGGAATTACCTAAAAGTATTATGTCCAGCAGATCCAGTTGCATTTGATGTCTACATAACATGTGCAGAAGGCAGAAAATCTTCTACAAATGGTTTCCCATTTTTACATGTCACCAACAAAGGGTGACAAGGATCATAGAGCACGTAATGACCATTTAAAGACAGAGGGAGATAATCAGTCACTGACACAAATGATGGTTAAGTTCATTAAAAAGCATGAGGCTTGAAAAGTGCAGGGTATAAAATGTGCAGTGGAAGCAGTATGGAATGGGATGTAAAGTGTTGACGAGGAAGTTTTACAGCAGTGAAAGAGCAAGTGTCTGTGTGTGTCCGTGTGTCCGTACCTGCTTCTTAGCCTCTATACTGGAGCGACCCTGAGATCTTCTACGCCAGCGATTTGTTGGTTTACTCCTCTCTGGACGGAAAAGGCCTATCCGCTTGGTACAGCCAACATTGTACCTGTTCACAAAAGGTCCGTTATTAGGGCTTTTATTTACAGGAGCAGCATCTAATCGTTTAAATGACAACAAATTTAAAACCTCAGGGTGACTTGCCTCTTTGCACAAACCACGGAGCAGAATCTTTTGGAGCCCTTGAAGGTGTAGGCAAAGTCGACCCAGCCACAATATTCGCATGTCAGCTTCGGTTCTTGTTCTTTTTCTGTGGAGGTGGGAACAGTATAACCAGGAGACACAAAATAAACCTTAACACGTCCAATTCTGCTGTACATCATGTAGATGCTAATTACACAATATTGAAGTGACAATTTTTACTTCTGCTCCAGAGAACTGTGATGGTTGCGGCCCAGTGTGTCCCATACAGTAAGTAGCCAAATACAAGCTATCTAACGAATAAACAGTCATCAACCTTTGTATTTTTGTACGTCTCTTTGGAATTTAAAATGAAAACTTTTGGTGTGTTGACTTCCACCTGACCAAAACCTTTTTCAGATGTTTCAGACGCATCGATACTGACCTTATTTAGCAGACTGGGTATTGGCCAACTGCCACCGATCTACATTAAATATGGTTTTCCGCTCCCCTTTAATTGTTTACAGCCGTAAACTACGGTGTTTAAAGCTGCTGCTGATAGTTTGCCACTTCCTGCATGTGCTTCACTTTGATTTGAGGGCAGTGATAACAGTCACTTTGCAGACACTGCAGTTTGCTAACGTTATCAAACGCAGATATCAAGTGGTTTGGTGAAGAAATGCAGAAGCATGTAGTTACAGTGAGGGCAACCCTTTTTACCTACAGTAAATGTGTTCTTTTTGTCTCACCTGGCTGGTTCATGTCCTCCGGTTCGGAGTCGGTGTTTGCCGCGTTGCTGACTGGAGTTTTGTCAGGGTCTGAGGAGAGCTGATGATCCAGCTTCTTTGGGCTGTCGATAAGAATGGGCAGACGCTCCACCTGGTGTCAAGTAGAAAATATTTACAACTGTACCAAAATTAAAGGGTACAAGCTCAAGCAATAAAAAAAAAGAACAATGGAAGCAAGGCTGTGACTGAAATATAGTTGGACCGCTTCATCTGAGCTATATCACAGCAGAAAATTTAAGTGCAAAGGCTACTTCACATGTGTATATCTTTTAGAGTAGAAATGATTAGTTGATTATTTGACTAGTTAAGAGAAAATTAACTGGAAAATATTTTAAACTTATGATTTAAAGAAATGGATTCAAAGCAGTTCTAGAAAACCATTAGTTGATCAACAACAGTTTCGATAATATTTTAAGGGATTTATCAAGCAAAAATACCCAAAATCCACCGCTTCTACCCTCTCAAACGTGAAGACTTGATGTTTTTCCTCTGCTATATAACATTTTAAATGGTATATATCTGTTGGATTTGAACTGCTGGTCAGACACAACGAGCAGTATTAAGATGATGATTACCATGATTAAGATATGAAGATGTTTGAAATTTCATAAAATAAACACCAACAATCAATGATAAAACAGTTTTCACTTAACAGCCCTAACTGAAGGTATCATACCACTGTCTTCACAATGTATTTACTATGATCTTTCATGCTGGATTTGAATTACATTATTTGTTTGTTCATCCCTGCACTCATGTAGATATAGTGAGAATTTACACAAAACGTCCAGTAGGAGGCAGCGAGCCCCAAGTCGAGAAATCACAATCAACATATATTATGCTGCACCTTGACAAAATGTTTGGTTTTACATATTTGTTTTTTAGCGGTTGATAAAGATGGTATGATACAAATGTGAAAGACAGACATATAAACACAGTGTATCAACAATGTAAGATATAATAACATATTTAAGGGCAATGACATAGATTACAGAGGGATTTTGATGCCTTGAGATAACAGACACTGCAGTGGGGCTCATTATGCTTACACCTTCACCCATCTGTATTCTTTCACTGCTACAGTTCCGCCTCACTATAATTAATGACTAAATCAAACACAAGCTGTGAGCTGTCACTACTAGTAGTAACAGAGGGGAAGGTGTTTGCCTGCTGACAGCTCCCTGCAGGCATGTACACTGGAGAGCGTGTTGGCTCTGGGTTGTTTATCATGTTTCCCTGCTGGTAAAGCTGAGATCAGGCACTTACACAGACCGGGAACGGCTCGGCTCCCTCCTGGATGACAAAGCCTTCGATGACATGTGTGAGGACCTGGGGCTTGACGATGGCCTGGGGCGGTTTGTTCTCCCCGTTCTGTGGCGTGCTGCCCGTCACGCTGGGCGCCTCGCTCTCATTTCCTGAGGTCATGGCTGGAGGAGGAGTCCCAGGTGCAGCACTCGGCCTCTTGGTTGAGCCCCCTCCTGACCGAGAGATGAATACAACACCATACAGTTAATGTACAAGAGCATGTAAATGGTCACTGCTGGGGTCAGTTTGAATGAAAAATTATTCGGTTATTTCCTTAGTAAAAGTGAATGTGTGTTATCAGTCAAATCAAATCAAGAAAATAATCAGCAGCCTTGGATTCTTGGAGTCATTTTTTGAACAAAAATATCAGATATCTGGTTCCAGCTTTTCAAATGTTAACATTAGCCGCTTTTCCTTGTCATAAGTGATAGTAAACCGAACATTTTTGGGTTTCAGACTGTTAGTTGGACAAAACATGACAATTACAGACACCATCCTGGGATTCAGGAATCTGTAATGGGCCTTTTTCTGAGTATTGTGACATATTTTACATCAAACAATTAATCGAGGAAAAAAAAGAACAATTTCACCTTTATTATTTGAAGTACAGAGCTGGCAAAATGTCTATAAACTTTTGAGGAGCAACATGAATAATTAATGCCTTACTTAAATCAATCTCTTTTCTTGATTTGTTTTCACAAGATGACAGATTATAGTACTGAAGCATCAGATACTAAGATACATATGCTTATAACGCTATATTATGCAACCCTAACACATAATTGTCGCATTATAGTCATCTACATGCCGATACCAGGTCAGTCATCTCCACCTGCCGCTGATGGTCTACAGCCAGTGACCTACTGGCACACCGTCGGCCCATGACAGGCAGTACGGTCAACGTGCATCCCTCCTATCATCACAACAACGTCGTGTCGATTACACCCACAAAGCGAAAGTAAACATCCAGCCGCCATGCTTTGTCATCTTAACGCCCCCGGTGCCGAATGAGGACAGTTTTCTTACCGCGCCAACTTCCGCTCCTTTCGGGCACAAAACACGCGCGGCTGGGGGTTTGCGTTTGTCCTGAAACGGTCACGCAGACACACGCCGACCTGCTGCGCGCTGCCGCTTCGCGACTGGATCTGGGCTTTAAGCTGCAGCGCCTCCTCAGACCCATAAATGTGAGGCTTTAAACCAGGGCCCGCCTCCCCGTTTCCTCCCACAGCTGCTAACGTCGGCAGCTCTGATCCTCCTCAGCCTGCTGCTGCTGCTCCTGCAGCATGTCAACATGTTTCAGCTGGGAACCCGACACTCTGAAGCCTACGACTGAAATACCGTCCTCCCGTCCCCACGACTATAACCAAATTTCCCGTGACAATTCATTAAAGCGTCGAACAAATGAACACATTGCGCACACACACGGCTGTCACCGGACATTTTGGTCCCCGAGGGGAGACGTCCTGAGGGTCTGATTTTTTTTTTTTTTTCCCATCAGAGTATCTCATGACATTTATAAACAATTTTATGATGCTTTATTATTTCAAATTTAACTTTAATCAACTTCCGTTCTACAGTGTGTCATGCCATCAACATTATCTGTCAATAAATATTTTTTTCATGCCTACTAATCCTCTGTTATGTATTATCCTGGTTTTAACTATATTCAGGATATTATAAGACTGTAAAGCTGTTCATACACTCAGTTGACAGTGTATTTAGGTGCACAGCTAAAACAGATGCAGTCTAATACAGCAGTCAAGCAATAAGTCCTGCCTTCATGACGGTTATAATGTTAAGTTACTGTTGAAACTGTTTTAAAGAGATGCTGACTCAACTTTACGATCATTTTGGAGGCCGCAGTTTGTGGGGCTGCTGAATTATATTGTTTCATACAGACAGGTGTTTCTATTCTATATTGTTTGTGATTATTATCACGACCATGTTTACAGTACGCTGCTCGCTTGGCCAGGTCATTCTTTAAAAAGATATTTTAATCTCGAGACTTTTAGAGGCCAGCCAGGAGAGCGCGCGTGGCCGCAGAATCCCGAGACCGTTGGGGACATCGGGGAGGTGGTAGATCGGGTAGCTGGGACACCAGGAGTGGAAGACTGCGTATACGAAATATGCTTCGCTTGGGCAGCAGCTACAGAGACAAGGCTGTCAAGCAGCTTATCCTGTTTTTCAGAGCTCTGACTACAGGCCGTGGGTATCATCCCTTAACTGTGAGTAAGCAAGTTCGCAGTCAAAACACACAGCCATAATAAGCGTAACTAATTTAAAAAAAAAACTCGATTGATAAAATGGGGTACTTGAAACAGCAAGATAAAAGTTAGCTCAACAATCAGTAGAAGAATAGCATTAAAAAGATTCAAAGCTGTAATAAGATTAAAAGCTGAAAAGACTGTTGGAGAGGCCGAACAAAACATTAGTAAGAGTCCTCAACAAAGATCAGTAAAAAAGCTAAATAAAAAATAAAAAATAGAGCAGACTTGAGGTAAACACTTGGAGAATCTAAATCCTGCAAGGTTTGGTAGGGGGGTCCCAGGTGGGCCGTAGCGGGGTCATGGCTGAGGGCGGTGACTGTTGTGACATCACAAAGTTACAGAAGTCCCGATGACTCGTTTATAGGCACAGTTTCTGAATACAGGCTGAGTGCATTTCTCCATGGATTGAGCTTGTTTTTTTTTCCCCCCCCTCGAGCCCTCCATGCTGCCAAGTCCAAAGGGATTGTGCTTGGACCGACTTTAGCCCTACATGAAGAACACAGATCCCTCATTCATTTCAGTCGTATTTCATGTCTTACAGGTACCAGAGGCAAGACAGCCCCACCAGTGTAGTTCATGTGTTGTTCTAACGCTCGGCTGTTTCCAGTGTTTGTATGTCCACTGTGTCAATGCAGTTCCCTCATTCATTTGAATCAGAAAATGCAGAAAGCAGGACCTAGTTGTTTTAATACCAGCTACATCACTTGTTTTCATGTCAAAAGTGAATCTTTACAAAACAAATAACCAGCCTTGTGCAGGTTACAAAAGTCTTACTGAGATCAGCACTCTTCCTGAAATTGAACGAGTGTTGGTGTGTCTACCTTTTCTACATTTATTTTGTGTTGATTGGTGTGCTACTAATGCACTACTCTATTTTAACTTGTGACAATTTCTCTAAATGTCTGTTATCATAGAGCAAGGTGGAAGGTTGACCAATTGAGCAAACCAGCTTTTATGTAGAGGCTTTCTATTTAAATGTTACATTTTTCTATAGTAAAAAAGCTCAAACGTTGGGCACATTGTATGTTGGTAGTCCTCAGCCCCTGCAGACCGTGGATAATCAAGATGGTTTCCTGCTTGGGCGGTGAGCATTGCACCTCCACACCACATCACATCAAACTCATTGCCAGCAACAGCATTTTGTGGTTTAAAGAACGTTTCGATTTACAAGAAATACAACGATAGCATTTAACCATGTAGGAGAAATATCACTATAGAGACTGATCCACGTCAACATTTATAAAGTACACCCCTAATAACTTGTGCTCAGCAAGAAAACTGTAGCTGCTGCATGATCATCCTCTTACAGTATCTCAAACCTAGTGACCATGTGAGTCAAATCACTTATCAGAACCGTCATTATCCTTTTTTATCCAAATCACCTGGTTCACAAAATGTGCAGAATTAACAGAAAAGGCATCAATACAAAAATAAATTTTACTGACAATACAAAAACAAATTTCTGGGATTTTCTTGATACATGCAGCTAAAAGCTTCCTAACTGTATTATACATATACAATACAGTTTTTTTTAGCTTGTACACATGTACAATCTAATTCTATCCAATATACTAGCAATGCAATAAATCCTACATTTGTGATACAATTTTTAAGTTTTGTTGACACTTTTTTCAGAGAGGCCATAGTTAGAGGGATGTGACGTGTTTCTAACTTTTGCCCAATTCATGTATGTAATGGGTGTGGACAAAATATAACCACGACGCTCCCTGTTCACTGCTGACAAAGCCAATATCTCACACTACTACAGAAAACTGTGTGTGCCAAAAAGTGCCCACTATCATTTGAAGGTAACTGCTTATACATAATCCAAAACAAAAAAAACACCCATTATCAGTCTGGGTACATGACTATTCTTTCCTTTATTTCTCCATTTACATGAGATTGTTTTTTCACTAATGTCCAGGGCTTTTTTGGGTATTTGATTGTTGCGCATGGGACTGCTGTCCTAAATCAGACAACAGAGCAATATGAGAAAAGGAACAGTTAAACTAGAGGAGCTGCTGACACAACGTGTGCTGAAATACAAGTGAACAGCAGCATTGGTTTTCTTTGCTTCCATTGAAGATTGCAAGACTTGACCAAATCAAGGAGAGAAGAGCAGAGATAAAGTTATATCTTCTGTGTCAAGGAGAAAAGTTTTAGATAACACTCAGTTTTTAAACTGCTACCAGTCTTCTAGTCTCAGTAGCTAATTGGTTAAAGAATTTCTTAACCAAAACATTTAAGGACTTCACAAACAGTAATTTAGCAGCTTAGAAAATGACGTTGAATCATTACCTTGTGGCTGAACAGCTGGTGTAGCTGTGTCGACCTTGGGCTGCTCTGCAGGCTTGGTGGGTTGCAAAGGCAGAGGTGCGGGTTGCTGCTGTTGTTGCTGTTGTTGTTGTTGTTGCTGTTGCTGTTGCTGCTGCTGCTGTGGCGGCTGCTGCTGCTGTGGCTGCGGCTGCTGCTGCTGTTGTTGCTGCTGCTGCTGCTGTTGGTGTTGCTGTTGTTGCTGCTGCTGCTGCTGCTGCTGCTGCTGCGTTGAGGGAGTCGGACATGTCTCTCTCACCACTAGTGAGGTTGGCTTATCTTTACTGTCTTGAACCAGTCGAGAGGCCTTAGATGTGCATTAGGAACAAAAGGTAGAGGGAAAAACATGAGAAAGTACATCTGGGACAGTCATGAAGAGACACATCGGGCTGTTAGTACTTTTAATGTCAATGACTCAAAAACTGAAAACCAATAGGCTCGGAAAATATCACAACAGTGGAAAAATATTACACCAGGAATCCCAAACTCAGAAATTCCTTTTTAACATGTATGTCTTGGAATTGAAATTGATACTGTGGGTGTTGTTTGGGACACTAGTTTTTGTTTTGCTGGTTACCACTTTCAAAATACCTAATTCAAGGAAGTGAACAACACAAAAAGTCAGGATGTTAAGTAGGACACAAAGCCATGCCCCATTAGAAACAAATGGAGAACAGAAAAAAAAGAATCACATCCATTACGCAATCATGGAAACATCTACAGTGGATAATGTACGGTATGTTACTGTGAGAGGGGGATATCATCTCTGATGTAGTTGTATATAGAAATGTACAAAGTTTAGTTTGGAGAATTGACTTTTATTTGCCTATATTAAAATTCATTCAACAACTGAAGGTTCTAAACAAAAGAAAAAAAAAATTACAAACAATTTTTTTGCTTTTGAGTTATAGTTGCAAGGGCTTTCCTTAAAAAAAAAAAAAAAAAAAAAAGGACACAATGGTACTACGACATCATATTCTTTTGTAGCACCAATATCTGACCTCACCAAACCTTCACAAGGTTTTCACACAGTTTTAGCATTCAGTATAGTTTATTATAAATCTAATAGCATCATGTACACGTGAGTACATGTGTGTACATAAAGTGACTGTACTCACCGTTGGCTGTATTTGAAGGTTAATGGCAGTGAGCTGGACGGGCTGAGCTTTGGCTTGGCTGAGGGAGGAGTGGAGGGCATGGGGGCTGATGGTGGAGTGGAAGATGGTGGCCTGCTGGCTGGGTGTAGAGGGCTGGTGTGGAGCAGGTTTGGGCAGCACAGGGACAGGGTGCTGTGATGGCTGAATTGAGGCCGTCTGCAGCAGCTGGCCGGTAGTCTTCTGGGAACCTTGACTCTGATGGACCACAAACTGCTGCTGCTGCTTGTGCTGCTGAACCAGGGAGTGCGGCTGAATCTGGGTGTAAGCTGGAACGAGAACATTACTGACACTTATTTTTTTTAAATTATGAACTTTATGAAAATGATTTATCTAACTGCTGTGTCCACCATACACAAAATCTGCTGACTGGTTGCAGTCAGCAGATTTTACCTTTAAATTAAGTCCTACAAGTTATATCTGGTTACATATCAATGTGACTGGCATTAGATTGTAGTCTCTCTGCTTATCTCTGGACTTTTTTTTTTCTGTAGCTACAAAAGTTTGTGGGCGACAGTGGGGAAAAAAGAGGAAACAATCAAAGCAAAAGGCCATCAGTGTTTGTTTTTTTTAAAACTGTGTAAGAAGACTGACAGAATAGCTTTTAATTATTTTAATTCTTATGCTGAAAAACTGGCGCAACGTGATTTTACTAAAAGGCGGTGCGGTTCCACCCCAGGAACTTTCCCTGGGGAACAGCAACCATTTGAGCTCCCCCACCTGCATTTCCACCAGACGAACCAGGGTCTAAATTAAGTTCTGGGAAGATAGTTTTACCCCCAAAAAAGTCCCTGTTCTGAAGGTTCAGGAACTGTCGGGGTGGGGCTTGCAGTGTTTGCAGTATTTTCCACAGCACTGTTATACAACCCGCATTTTTAAAAACCTGCAACTGCAAACATGTTATGCCTGTAGTTTGTGGCCAACAGCAACCAGGATGGAGCATCCCAAGAGATTTTATGGCCGATGGACCGAGGTCTAAGTCCAGTCTTTTTTTCGTCCACTTTGTACAAATGACATGGAAGGAGACCATCGAGCTTTTGATATGTCAGCAGAGTAATTTGCTTAAATCTTCACGGGGCTTTACCCTTGGGAAAGTTCCTGGACACAAGTTCTTGGGAAATTAAAGTTCCTGGAACCTTTGATGGAACAACATTAAAGGTTAGATTCTAATTTTTGTCTATTATAAATTTCAAGCCACACATGCCACATGTACATTGAAAGAATTATTGGTCACTGTAATGATTTTTCCCGTCCATACTGGCTGTGAAGCGACTTTAAAAAAACCTGAATCTAGTATTTAAAAGCAGTTGCAGGGCTAACGTTGATAAATCAACAAATGACTGCTGGAAATACTGTTGGCAAAGGGCAAAAGATGATTTCAACAGTGCTAAAACAATTAGTCAATCTGCAAAAATTATGGTAATCAATTAATCACCACAACAAATAACCTCTTTTCTAGCTTTTAAAATGTAAATATTTACTGCTTTTATTTTTTTTAGAATCATTGCACACTCTGAACATCTTTGGGTTTTGGACTGTTGGTTGGACCAAAAAAATAAATAAATAAATTTGTCAGAAAAATCAATAAGAAGGGTTGTTTCAAAAGTATTACACAATTAACATTGCCTGCCACAATCTCATCAAATGTTAGTCTTCTATAAAGGTAATTCTGAAATATCTTAACTGTGTTCAACTGTGACTCGCTACAAACCATGAGCATTATAAATTTCATGTGTGCTCACAACTGTCCAAACTCAGTGTATATCAAAGGCACTGTGCCACAGGCTCATAAACAGTGGAAAATGTAGACGTTCGCACAGCAGAGATTGTTTTATAGAGTTCCCTTCACCTGTGTGCCCCCTGTTGACAGGATGTAATATTAAGAGCTTGCTGAAAGGTGCACTGTCCCACTGTTGCAGTTTTCGCCCGAACATAACTCACAAATCATTTGAAAATGGCCTGTCACCACCTGTCAGTGCTGTTGTGGGTAAAAAGACATCCTGAGTTCAACTCGCCCCGAAGCCCAAGACACAGCACATCAATCTTGTATTGTGGGAGCATGTGTGAGTGGGCGAGTGTTCAGCGGAAGCAGCCTGAGGCTATTTTAATATTAGACGAACATGCCGAGGCAACTGTCCATGATACTCTTTACAGAGTTAATGTTGAGTCAGTAGTTCCCAGTCCCTCTGCTGCCTCCTTGATCTCTTACAGCTCTACCAGGAACCAATAAGAACTAATAGATTCAATCTTATTACTGAAACCCAAACAAGAAATTAGTTGCCCCTGCAGTGAAGTACTGTACAGTAGCTTCTGCTGTATGAGTCACGTGAACGTAGAGGTGTGATTGGTGATGCTAATAAACCCAACCCCCAATTAATCCAAACATGGAAAACTGCCAAGTACATCAGCATTTGTCTAAAGTCCCCATCGTTCTCACCCTCCCCCTTCTCCCCCCGTTCTTTTCATGATGTTTTGTGTGGGATAGGCTCCATCTGGTTTCAAAGTTTCCCTGTGAGAGACTAACCACAGTCTGTACCCTGCTGTGGAAAATGTGGATGTTTCTATCCAGCAGAGTTTGCATGTCATTAGTGACCTTAATGCTACAGGATCTGCTGAAAAGTGTTTTCTTTTTCGGATGGTGAGACACAGTGGGACCAACCAACAGAAAATTTGGTTAGCTATGGCCTGCACAAAAGGCCTGCAGTTAAAATTTACAATGTTCAGAGCAGGATGCCAGCAGCATGATAATCAAAGATTGGTAGTCTATAAGATGAATCACACTTGAAGAGAAATTTAAACAGACACTTCAGGGGATAACAAAATCCATCAGTTCAGCAGCTACACCAAGGGATGGCAAATATAATGTATTATTAATGCATCATGATTTTCTATGGAAAAATGAGAAAATGATAAAGTAGTTATAAAACGATTAGTTGAAACAATCAGTTCATTAATCAATTAGTTTATTCGACAGATATCAGCAACTATTTTGGTAATTTAATAATTGTTTCATTCATTTTCAGTCATTAAACAATACTGAAAATAATCAGTGACAGCCCTCGATGAAACAATCCCAAATCAAGTTCCACCTTTCAGATTTTTCCAACTTTAGACTGTATCACACGGACTTCATCAGTGGATGTAGTTTGGTCAGTTGTCTTCTCGTACTTGCAAAGATTATGCATGAAAAAAACAAGACTGGTAGTCATCAACTATGTTAGCCATTTAAAGTATAATGTTTACCATGTTCACCTTCATCAGTAAGAAAGTACAGGAGGGCCTAATGGGATTGTCATTGGTTTTGCAGGTATTTGGTTATAAACCAAAGTATACGACAAACTGAAATTTTGACCTCATGATGGCAATGGATGACATTTGAGATATTTCACTCAGAACCAGGAATGTCAGCTTCATGGTGGCGCTAGAGAAAAAGTCAGAGGATCATCAAAATCACTAAGTTTAATTCTCTGGACACCATGAATGCTTGTAAAAATGTAATGGCAATTCATCCAGTGGTTGCTGAGATATGTCAGTTTAGACCACAGTGGCAGACCAACTGACCGACAGACTGACAATGCCATCCCTAGAGCATAGCTAAAAACCTAGTAAGTGGACCTTGATGTGGGATTGTTTTGTCAAACTTCTAATGCCAAGATCCAGAATGATCTTTCATGCTTTACCTTAAAGCCAACACTGACAAGAAGTCCTAAAAAGAGATACAGACGAAATCCTAAGAACTGCGCTTGCATGTCAACAGATCCATCTGACAATTAAACCAACTCAATCGACTGATGAAGACTGAAGGCTCTAGAAAAAGCTTGTAAGTGGACCCTGAGTTGGCAGTGTTATGCCAAGTTATACAAATAGATGACAACAACAACAACAACAAGTGGCCCATGTGAATCGTGAAATTTAAAATGGACATACTGTACTGTAGGCTACCTCAGGGACAACTGAGTTTGTTTGTTAATATACTCCAAGCTGCAAAGGATCTGCACTCATATTCTTTAACTGAGAACCTGGGTGTCTGTTCAATGTAGCAAACATTGGAACTAAAATGAAACATACCCTCATGGCAGCTACACACACAGTGCACAATGAATGAGACTGGAAGTAAATCCACTTGATTTTCCCATGATGAATATAAATGATTATGTACTGAAAAATGTGGTCTTAAAAAAAGAAAAACTATGGAAAACTGCCACGCAAGAGTCAAAACGGATCAAGAATTGTTTTGTAGAATTTGAATTGCACCACTTTAATAAAAGTCAAATCAAATTGTGAGTTAGCTACAGATTCCCAGCCCCCAGTCTGAGCAAAGGCGGGGGATTTCTGAATCAGTGTGCACCGGATACAACAAGCCCTCCCCATGCATCCTGACAACTTTCTCAAGCCCCTAATGAGGAACAGAGAGAAGTCTTGGAAGAAGAGGAAGACGGGGAATTCACTTACTGATATTCTCCCTCAAGGTCTTGGGATAAAGGACTGGAATGACTCAGCCCCCCCACGCCCACACATATAGGCATATGCGCACATGCAGTCGTACAATCTGCAGTATGTGGCACTGGCCTTCACTCCCCCCTTAAAGTGCACATATCTTACTCTTATTTGTGAATAGTTGTGCAATGTCGTGAGGTTGAGGACAGTATACGTTCCTGATGAGTTTGAAGCACGAGGCCCTGGAAAATCCCTGAGTTTCCACATTCTCACTGGCTGCCGCTTTGGCTTACTTTCATGAAACACATTCCAACCTAAAACAACAGAGCAACAGCAGGTCTTACGCCATCTTCCTCACTTCAATACAATTCAAAATCAGGTCTGCAGATACTTTATCAAATAGGGATTAGCATTAAGAGAACACTATCTTAATTAGAAAAAAAAAACAATGTCAGGGCCTCCTAACTAAAACTTTAATAAAAACAACTGAAGGAAAAGTTCAGAATCTCAAGACTGAACAGAAATAAAGTAGGGAGAAAACCAATGATGGACTTCAGTATTCTAGCAGTGGTATACTGTAGAGTGGGTGTACAATTAAGGTACCCCCTGACTCTTTCAGTCCTTTCAATAAACTAACAGTGGAAACTTTAAAAGACAACAGACAAGGGCAAAACAGAGTGAATTATTTGTACAGTGAGATAGTTTTACATAAAGCTGAAGTCCAGGGTTTCATTTCGCAAAAAGGTTTACTTAAGCATTTAGTCCTCTCGTCTTTCCAGGGTTTTTTGTAATCATATTCAAGAGGAATTGGCAACTGATACTGTTGCTAGCGGCTACATAACTTTGCCAAGACACAGGCATCATTTACAGACCTGCTCTTTGATTCTGTGAGCATGGTGCTTTTTGGGGTTCCCTGCTGTGGTTTTTATAGTAAGGTGGCTCCTTCCTGCCAAGAGGAGGTGATCAAAAACTTACTGCAACAAGCCAGACAGCCTAACATTGGTTTCCAGCCCAATTCCTATTCAAGGGAAAGTGACTGACTCTTAAAGTTTGTGACATTCACTGTAACAGAAACATTGCTCCAAAATGATCTGCCCTCTTTTGGATAGCTGGATAACTAATGACCAAAAATAGCAGGCACAGTCAAACACAACTGCTGGTCTCTGTTGAGTCACGATAAAGTAAAGTAAAAGTCGCGAGTAAAGTAAAGATGAGGTTGATTAACAATACAGTTTCAGTAATTACATTATGGTTATTGATATTGTTTACATTAAGTTTGTTACTTTTGAAAAATTCTGAGCTTCCTTAATTCTTTACTGGTATATTATCTTTATCAGTTTCTTAAGTTTTATTATGTCTTCAGGCAGTGGTAGACGTTTATTTAAGTCAAAGAAGTAATACCACACTGTAGACATAGTAAAAGTACCAAATTACTAGCAACATAATATATGTCAAGTATCAAAAGTGAAAGTTAGCAGAACGGTCCCTGTCAGGGTTACCATATCACCGCATCATATTTTCTATCATCAGATGATTATTTCTGATAAATTGAGCAGTATTTTAATGTTGTAGCTGGTCGAAGTGGAGCCAATTTTAACTACTTTATATATTGTTGGTTCCTCATTATAGGTTTTTCTGTATGAAAATGAAAAATCTGAAATGTAACCAGTAATTAAAGCTGTCAGATAAATGTAGTGTACTGGAGTAACAAATGCAATATCTGCCGCTGGAATGCAATGGAATTTAAGTATAGAGTAGCATGAAGTGGAAATACAAGTACCTCGAAATTGCACTTCACTATTGTCACAGATATCAAACAAAGTGAATAAAAATGAGCCAATAAAGTGGTAAATGTGACACTGAATGACATTTAAAGATTTAGACATTAGACTATGTATGCTGGTAATGCGGGCTTAGTCCACAATTAACCCAATAAATGTGATCACAACAAATTACGGTGGAAAGCAAAAGTAATATAGCGAACTAGTAAGGCAACTAAATGTTGTTCTTAGCAGTAATAAGTAATACAATAATACTATAAGTACCTACTTAATTACTTTTTTAATTTAACAATTACGAGTCATTTTCTACATTTAACAAAATTGAAAGACTAATTAGACACAGAGTCTAATTATATCTACAATCTACTCATTAAAGCCAAGGTTATAGAAAGGGTGTGAATTTACCACCCAGCACCAACCACCAGCAAAATCTCTGGCCTCCCGCAGCTAAATTACTGGCTTGTCCCTTCTTTTAGCTGTAACAAGGCACTAAACATAAATCATGAGAGTAGTTGGTGAAATTTTGGATTTACAATTGACAGTGATGTGTCAGTTCAAAAGGTTTTCTGTGATTTTAGCCCAGAAATCAAAGTGCATAAGGACCCAGTCACAGTCAGGTTGAATCCAAGCTTTTATCCTCATCTGAATCCTATCAGCTAGTCATACTGTGTCTCCTATTCCTGATCCACAGTGTATTAACTCCCTAGCATCTCATGTGCACACCTGTCCCTCATGGCCTGCTGCTATGGCAACTCATGTTAATTTTTTTCAGACAGCATGAAGCCAGACTTTCAGCTTCCATCCTCCCTTTCATTTTATGTGAATCCATTACTGCAACAAAGCACGACACAGTTGTGCACTGACACATTCAGACACCCCCCCCCTTCCCAGACACATGCCCCAAAACACACACGCATGCACACACACACATCTGAATAGGCAGACAATAACAACAGCATGCATTAACACAGCGTACTGCAGTGTGCATGAGGTTTATTGTCATGTACAAACACAGTTACTACTGCCAGCAGATATAAACACATACAGTGGATTCATACTCATATTTTTAGGCTCATGTACGATCCGCACTATAAACTATTCCGTAAAATGTGGTGTCTTATCAGGATAATAAATCCGAAGGCACTTACCCTGAAAACATACTGGACTTAATTGGACGTAATCAGCTTGTACTGCTGGCATATTTACAACCATTCAAACTAAAAAGAAAAAGAAAAAAATAACTGCTGACTTCCAATTACACAAGTGGCTTAGAAAGACTCTTGCTTGGCACAGTGCCTTTCACAGTTCTATTTCACAAAGCAGCTCGACTGTTCCCGACCCAACCCAACACACTGTCTTTAATACAGCTGGTTTCACACCTATAGTGAGTGAATGGGTTTGTGATGCCGAGCCTGACATTTCAGGGAAAGCTATTAGAAGGGCAAAGTGTAAAATCTCTTCTCTCATCTAATCTAGCTATAAAAATGAGCGCACATTTCTACTTTATATCCTTCAGCGGCTTGATGCCCCACGTCTATTTTAATGTTTCAAATGTACATGTGTTACAAAAAAGAATTAGGCATCAACTGGCAGACAAGTTGGCAATTTAATTTATCTGCCCACAAAAATAAAATCTAACGCCCTACGGAATATTGAGTGTTGGTGTCTGTACATAAATAATATGGACCCTCTAAAAAAGCAGACTTTAAATTTAACAAACACACCATTTGCTCTGTAACCAGTGTGGACTATCTGTTAGACAACACAAATAGTGATAAGGGACACACTGATCCAATATTAAAACAAAGGCCGACTTGGGGGAAATATTGAGGCAATTTATCGACTACAACTTGTTTGATCAGCCTGAAGACACTAGATAGGATTTAAAAATTTAACTATGAAATACCTGATCGATGATTATGCAAGGAGTCTGGGAACCTAACCAAGCTTTTAATGTGCACCTTTTGTTTGCGACACTAAAGAAAATTTGGTACTACAGACAGTATTTATGTTCAGTGTTTAAGGTTCATGTATTTATGATACCCAGTTGGGCTGCAACTAAGAATCATGTCCACAATGGATTAATATGCTGATTATTTTTCTTATTAAACAACTGGTCTAAAAAATTTGAAAATGAAAAGTAAAAATAAAAAATGTCTTTTACAATTTTCTAAAGGCCAAAATGATGTCTTCATATGTCTTGTTTTGTATGACCAACAGTCCAAAACACTAAAATCCTCAGTTTACCATCATGAAAGATGAGGAAAGTCAGAAAATCCTCACATTTGAGAAGCTGGGACTAGGGAATGTTTGGTAAAAATGCAATACAATTGATCAGTTTTCAAAATAGTTGTCGGTTAAGTGTTAATTAACTAATCGATACGACTAAGTGCTTCGGCTCTAATACCCATATCAGTAATATTATTTTCACTACGTAGACAGTGTTTTCTGCAGGGGTCTGGGCCTTTCTTTTCTTTTCAGGCTGTGGAACTGCAAGCTTTACTTACCTGGAGCAATCAGAGGCTGGGCACTGACAGCCGTAACACTGCGGCTCATGTTTATAGCTCGGACTTCTGTGACTGCTGCACCGTCCCCCTTCTTCCCTCCATCAGACGGGCCGTCGGAGGAGCTGGTCTTCCCTCCTGTGGCGGCCTGCGTCCCCTGGCTTGGATTCTTGATCAGTGAGGTGGGCTGGATGGGCACAGGGCTCTGCTTCAGACTGAGAGCCTGCAGGGTCTGAGTCTGAGAGGAAGACGTTGTCGCCCCCTGCTGGCCACGGATGGCCAGGTTCTGGACCTGATTCTGGACAGAAAGATGGTTAAAGGTGAGGATTTTATTAGTTTGTCAAAACTGTTTATTACAAAATTAATGATGCACTTTAACAATGCTTTCAATTGCAAGCTAATGAAGCATATGAAGATGATACTGTTAATATGAGAGCTCCAAGTGCAATATATTTTTATTATTTCATTCAATCATTATTGATCTACTAAATATGTGAAAAAATGTATACTGCCATTTCACATCCTCTACTCTCAAATGTTATGCTCAACTGTGCATTTTAATTTATAGTTACAAGTGAAATCCGGTTCGGGACGTTAACACTAGATTAAAGATTGTAATTACAGTTAGATATATAGGTGTTTGGACAATGACACAATTTTCATAACTTTGCCTCTGTACACCACCACAATGGATTTGAAACAAAGCCATCAATGTGTGATTGAAGTGTAGACTTACAACTTTAATTCACGGGCTTTAACGAAGATATCGCATTTACCATTTAGGAATTACAGCCATTTTTATACATAGTCCCTCCATTTTTAGAGGCTCAAACGTATTTGGACAAACCAGCATAGTAATAAATATAAGGATTATTTTTAATACTTGGATGACAATCCTTTGCAGTGGATGACTGGCTGAAGACTGGAACCCATGGACATCACCCAATGCTAAATTCCTCCCTTGAGATGCTTTGCCAGGTCTTTACTGCACAAGCTGATGCTTGTGCTTATGGGTCTTTCTGCCCTCGGTTTTGTCTTCAGTAAGTATAAAACATGCTCAGTTGGGTTCAGGTCAAGTGACTGACTTGGCCACTGAAGAATATTCCATTTCTTTGCCTTAAGAAGCTCTTGGGTTGCTTTCGCAGTATGTTTTGGGTCATTATCAATCTATACTGTGAAGCACCATCCTATCAGTTTTGCAGCATTTGGCTGAATCTGAGCAGATGCTATAACCCTATAAACTACAGAATTCATCCTGCTACTTCTATCAGCAGTCACATTATCAATAAACACAAGTGACTCTGTTCCACTGGCAGCCATACATGCCCATGCAATGACACTGCCTCCACCATGTTTGACAGATGATGTGGTATGCTTTGGCTCATGAGCCATTCCTTTCCTTTTCGATACTCTCCTCTTCCCATCATTCTGGTTAAAGTTAATCTTGGTGTCATCTTTCCAATGAATCTTGTTCCAGACCTGGGCAAGTTGTTTAGATGTTTTCTGGCAAAGTCTAATCTGGCCTTTCTCTTCTTGAGTGTTATCAGTGGTTTGCACCTTGTGGTAAACCCTCGGTATTTACATTCATGAAGGCGTCTCTTGCTTGTAGACTTACAAACGCTACCTCCTCGAGAGTGTTCTTGACTTGGCCAGATGTGTAAAGAGGCTTTTCTCCACCAAGTAAAGAATCCTGCGATCATCGACTTTATCTGTTTTCCGTGGTCTTCCAGGCCTTTTGGTTTTGCTGAGCTCGTCAGTGCACTCCTGCTTTTTAAGAATGTACCAAATTGTTGATTTGGCCACTCCTACATTTTCTGCCACCAGTCTGCTAGGTTTGTTTTGTTTTTTTTCAGCATGATGATGGCCTCCCTCATTTGCATCAACACCTCTTTGGACCGCATACTGAGAGCTCCCATGAACAACTACCAAATGCAAATTCAACACATGGAATCAACGCAAGACCTTTTATCTGCTTAATTTGTCATGAAGTAATGAGGGAACAGGCCACACCTGGCCATGAACTGATTGTCAGTCAATTGTCTAGTTACTTTTGAGCCTCACAATATGAGAGACTATGTATAAAAATGGCTCAATTAAAGCTGAAAGTCTAAATTTCAATCACATCTTGATGGCTTTGCTTCAAATCAATCATGTTGGTGTACAGAGGCAAAATTCGGAAAATTGTTTCACTGTCCAAATACTCATGTAACTAACCGTATATTTTTAGTGAAAATAACTTCCAATGAGCCTACCTGCGAGGAGGCCTGAGTGGAGCTTTCTGACTGGACAGCCGTCACTGTGGCTGTTGGAGTGAAGATGAGCTGAGGGGACAGAGGAACAGCCCGGCCCAGGCTCCTGGCCACCTGAACCAGGTTACTCTGCTGGGCCTGAAAAGCATCACACACACAAAAGAAAAAAAAGGAGAAGTGAGCGAGTAAGAAAAACCTTCTTAGATTGGTTTCTTCTTTAATCTACAATAGGTGAAAAAATGTATGGTAAAAACAAGAAAGCAAGAGCACATAAACATGAGTATTTCTTAAATTCTTATCCTAAAAAGTATCTGTAAACTGAACAAACTGATAGAACAGTTAGGTTAATTATATACCTCCATTGTTTTGAACCTCTAATTGGTAAATGCCAAGGAAATGAAAATCTCTCTAAGGCTTAATTTAACACTGATTTATGCACTAATATAACACCAGAAGACTACCATAAATAAATGCCATGGCAATCTAAAGTGAAAAATGTGTTTTGCTACCGGCCAGAATGATCAAACATATCTGACAATGCTGAGCATTCATTCATATTCAAGGCATTCCCTTCTGTGTTTGTAATGAGCCCTCTGGGGCTGGACAGATTATCCTGACCACCTACTCTGGTGGCAAGATGAGAATAAAGCACACCAATTATTATGGCAGAGTACGTATGCATACATAACACACACACACACACACCAAACCCAAAACACACGCTTAGCCTCCAGAGGAAAAAAATCTGAGCTGGAGTGTGCTTATTTATTCAAGCAGTATGTTTGTGAGCTTGTGTTTATGCACACTGATGTAAATGTGCCAGTGGCTACGCTCCTGGTGTTTGCAGTCTCACCATCTGTGCGCGCAGGTACATCTGTGCCTGGCTGGCCGTGAGAGTGGGACTGGATGGGCTGCCCAGCAGAACAGCCTGCTGGGAAATACTGGTGGGGGTGGAACTGATGCTCTGGGCCCGGCTGATCAGCTGAGCTGCTGCTGGGGAGGTGGTCAGGTTGATCTATGGGGAGAATGAACAGGATAATTAGGTTACACACCTCTATACCTCTACGGATATGTATAATCAATACACCAGTTTCTTCCTTCAAATCAACATGTCAAATATAAAGAGACAAGACAGAGAATATGTTAAAGGTGTTTTTACCACTCTATTACCAAAAGGCATTTCAATCTCTTATCTTTATAAAAAAAGAAGTAGCACAGTACACAGAGCTGCTAGTGTGAGGCCCAGTTTCTCCCAAACATCTTGGTGCTAAATCAACTTAGCTCCATGAAAATCTAATGGACAATAAGAAGCTTTTAGAAGACAGGCCCAACACTCAAAACTGGACTTACCGTAGCCTGAGTAGATCCTGTTTGCTGAGATGAAGTGCCATTCTGTGAAGAGTTTTGCCGTCCAGCTGCAATACTGGCCTATTGCAACACAGATGCAGGAGAGAGAGAAATTTTCAATTTCCTGAAAGACTTCTTGCAGCTGGTAAACAATAACAGGAATAATCATCTCTACTCCATAAGAATAATTCTTTCTTGGCCGTTTGCTGACCTGCTGTACAGCAGCCAGGCTCTGAAGCTGAGCGGTGCTGAGGCTGTGCTGCTGCTGGAGGGCTGCGGTTTGCAACATGAGATGCTGCTGCTGAGCAGCGTACATCTGCTGCAGGTACTGTGCTGCTGTGTTTGGCTGTCTGTGTAGCGCCTGCTGGAACACCTGAATGTAAAGACAGACAGAGACAAAGGTGGTTGAGTAATGCACTCTGCGCAG
This sequence comes from Xiphias gladius, assembly GCF_016859285.1. Taxonomy (NCBI): domain Eukaryota; kingdom Metazoa; phylum Chordata; class Actinopteri; order Istiophoriformes; family Xiphiidae; genus Xiphias; species Xiphias gladius. Next base: position 8,538,478 of record NC_053420.1, on the reverse strand, counting down.
AACAGAGTTTGCATATATTAAATTTAAATGGGCCAGGGTGTAAAATTTACCAACCAGAAAGCCAAAGAGTCAGAGATTCAGCTACACTGTCAAATTCACAAAAGTTCCATGCCTCGAGTGTGTGTGTGTGTGTGTGTGTGTGTGTGTGTGTGTGTGTGTGTGTGTCGGTGTGTGTGTGTCCGTGTGCGCCCCCTCACCTACATTCCACAATCAGACACCTACTTCCAGCCATTCACATCACTCCCGCACTTAAGAAAGTGTGTACTCTATATACAACCCTGCCTGAAATCATTACATTGTATTTGTAGTCTTCAAAACGTGCAAGAGTATCATAAAATCTTCCTGTGGAACCACAAACCTCAAGGCGAAACGTGCGCTCACAGTTAAATTACCGATAGGTACAGTCAATACAAGTCCACAAGTAACATAAGCATTAGCAGCTGAGGCAGCTTCTAACTAGCCCTATCTCCACCAGGTTTAAGGCAAAACTGTTAATGAAGCCATGGGCCGTTTTATTTACGAGAAATGCGACCATATGGCATTGTTCAAAACACCAAACTGAGAAGGAGGACACTAAACCAGGAACAGAGAAGAACAATACCCAGTCAGCAACATTTTAATGAAAAATTCATTCCCCTTAGGGTTAGGTTCCAGTGTATTACTGCCTGTGTTTCCTATTGTATATGTGGCAGACAACATATTTATATGGGATATTTCTAATTCATTTGAAATAAAAAATGTATTTCATATATGTTACTCTTAATTTAATTTAGAGCTGAAACAATTAGTTGATTAAAAAATTGAAACCTGAAACTATTAAGTCCATTTTCAAGAAGAAAATACCTTACATGTGCTGCTTTTACTTGTCTCACATCAACATAAACTGAAAGTGTTTGGGTTTGGACTGTTGGTTGGGCGAAAAAAAGAAAGTTGAAAATGTCACCTTGAGTTTATGATGGACATTTTTCACAATTTTCTGATGTTTTATAGATTAATTAATGATTAATTTAGAAAATAATCAGTACATTCATCAAAGGCAAAAATATCCATTAGTTGCAGCCATGATTTCATCATCAAAAAGTAACAATAACAAATTTTGGGTGAAAAATTGTATTTAATCACAATGTATCGTATCGTCACCAATTTATTCAATAGTTGATCACATCGTGGACTGTGTCCATAGATTTGTATTGATTGCCTGAGACGGAGAAATACACACGACTACTGTGTTTCAAAATGTCCAAAACTCGTGAGTATTGCAAGCAGATAGACATAAATCCACCCATTCCCTCAATCACTGCAAGCAAGAAAAGTCTCAATGATTCTTTTTACCTAATTATAACAACGCTAAACCTCTGCCACTGGGAATAACTCTCATCACTCTTCACCTCTGAAAGTGCTCCCTGTCTGGTTTCCAAGTATCCAGAAAAGATGCTGACCTGCGGTCCATGGTGTCAGTGGATCATCCAGACCCAAACCTCTTGGAATGAGGGTAAAATTAGCAGAGATGCAACACATACATGCATTCAGCCCTCACCGACCCTGAATGACCTGCAGTCCCTTAATCTCGGAGGGCCTTTTAGTGTCAATAGTGTTTGCCTTTTAACTGTCAGCAGGGTGTGTACAAGAAAAGGAGGTCTGAATGTAAAAAAAAAAAAAAAAAAAACCCTGCTGTTAAAGCATAAGCACTAAAAGTTGAGTGGACCTTACTCAGGGAGGGTAAGCCTGTGGAGAGGCTTACCCAAGTTGAGTGGACCTTACTCGGGGAGGGTAAGCCTGTGGAGAGGCTTATCACATGGTCAATGGGTCAAGAGCACTTAAGGACCGAAAGCATTCTTTCCTTTAAATTGGACAGATCCTGTGAAATTACTATTTATTTGAGTTTCCTTCATTGGTATATTGATCCGAAAGAAAAATCCCTTTTCTTCCATAACTTACTCAAATAGGAAAATGAATCAAACTTTATTTTAGGAGTACATGAGAAGCGTGAATGTGGCTTTCAATACCCCAAGAGAGGGCATAAGAGCAGAGGAAAGTACGCTACTTTATGTGCATTTTAATGTGCGTGCAGTTTGAATGTGTCTCAGCATAACCCACAATATCACAACTTAATATCAAGCTGTCAACAATTTTATTAAAGCCAAGAAACTCACCTGCACTGTTTGTCGGTCAGGTATCCCACTGTAAACAGATATCTGAGGCACTGCCTGTCTTCCTGTTGCAGTACTACTAGCTGAACTACTGCTAGTGTTACTACTACTACTGCTGCTACTACTATTACTACTGCTAGTGGAAGTGGTAGATGTAGTAGCAGTAGTATTAGAGGTACTACTACTGCTGGCAGCTGTGGTGCTGGAGGAGTTGGTGGTGGAGGAGGTGGTGGTTCCGGTGCTGCCGGCCGTGGAGGCAGGGGCCCCTGGCTCACTCTCCATGGTGCCCTCTGCTCTTCTCACCTTTGACCCCCTGCTCTTTTGAATGGCTCTCCTGTGCCTGGAAGAGAGAAAGGGAGAGAAAAGAGAAAAGGGGCACACTATTTACCTTCTTTATACCCAAACCCAAAAGTTTTTCTTTAGTCAAAAAACCCATCTTACAAACTAAGAAACAACTGAACAAGCTAAAATTCCCCTGTACAGGACAGTTAATGAACCGCTCAACTTCAAGCGAATGTGACACCACCAATACATATAAAATGTCAAGGAGGAAATCAGTTAGATCTGATAAAGAAATCAAGTGGGGCAGGGAAAATTAGTGTGTGCATCACTAGGGATGAAGTATTTATTCATTTAATGTAATGTTGCACCTTAGGCGATTCTGAATAAGGAAATGTAAACTCCTACATGGCCTGCCAAATTTTTCTAAAACCAAAGATACTACCCAAAGTTCATTGAAATTTGTAAGCAAGGTTATAATCCTAGTTGGTAAAATACATTTTTTGCATAAGAAAAAAGCTAAATATGCAGCTTTTGGGAATATTAATTAATGAATTAGTTAAAGTTTAGTTGAATTATTAATTAAAGAAACCTATTTTTCATGGTTACTGAAAGCCTTTTTAAACAATACTTATTGATTTTTAGAACTGAAACATTCAATTAATAGGCTAGACCATAAATAATATATCATTTGAAAAACATCATCAGCAGATTAATTGATAATGAAAATGATCATTAGTTGCAGCCCTAGAGAGTTTTTTAATTAACATAGATGACTGTATATTTAATGTAAACTGTCATAGTAAAGCACACGGTTTAAAGACCAAAAACAAACCAAACAAAACTTTTGTCTGTATTCTTATGTAACGCACCCACTTTCATACAAACTAACAGAAGAAAACACCAAAGCAGTGTGGTTCTATTATTATTTCATAACTGTGTATTTATGTATTTAATAAACTGAGCCAAATTAAAATAAAAATAAAAATTCAGTAAAAGCCCTGAAATATACATGAATATACTGTCTACCAGGATAAGTCTACCTTCCTTGCCATAACAGTCACACCTTTTATTCCCAGTATAAGCCATCTGACTGCAGATTGCAACACAGCTGTAAACAGTACCCAGGGTAAAGGCCTGCATTACAAAAATCTGCAGTAGTACCTGAGCATCAACTCGGAAATGAATAAGGTCTGTTTATTGTAATGCACAAAATCATAATAGAAATACTAGATCCAAATTTAGGAGCCTGTACAAATAAACTACCCTTGCAGTATTCTAAGATTACAGACACAAACTCTGAAAGACTATATAGGGTGTCTGACTTCATTCTCCAAAAACAAAAAGTGATGCAAGGCAGAGGGAAGCTGGTTAGAGAAGCACACAAAAATGCAATTTGGGAAGCTAATGAAATCCAGTGAATTTAGCGTACAAGGAAGGGTAGGTGGCTAACATCAGTGACCACTCTAAATTGCATATTAGACACTTGAGCATTTCACCTCGACTACAACAAGCACAGTTGGTAAAAGCTAATGGGGAAGGCAGCAGAGGTTGTTGTACATATGACGCAAAATTATATCAAAACAGCTCAAACCAAACTCCAAGTCATCAACTTTAATAGGAGTATAGGCGTAATTATTGCTTATTATTATTATTATTGCTTATTATTACTATCTCAGACCTCTATATCCATTTGTTCTTGTCAATCATGAACATGGACAAAAAAAGAACTAATGATTTAGGACCCTTACGTAAAAGCCTTTTTAAGGGTTGGTTCCCTGGTGCCCTGCTCTCCATTAGCACAGGAGGAAAAGGTCCAGAGCTCTCAAAGCAGAGGGATGGAGGGTAGCACAGCATGAGGGTTGAGAAGATGACAAGAGGATGGGAGGAGAGAAAATATTACTTAGTGGACGCAAGAAAGCAAAGCTGAAGTCGTTAAAAGGATATGAAGAAAGTTCAGAAGTCTTTGATGAATCTGAGCTCTAACGGAAAAAGAAAAGAATAAGAGATGCTGGTGGTGTAGAGACGAGGGGTGGGGTTAATGAGTGTATGTGGAGGAAATTTCAAACAGCATGACAGTTGATGTAACAGAGCTGAAAAGAAAAGCCAAAGCAGGGAGGATGGAATTTCTAGCCTTGAGGTTAAAGGTACACACATTAAGTTATTGGGGGAGTGGGCAGCTGAAGGGGAAAGAGAGCATGTGAGGGGCAAAGGTTGGATGAGCAGGTTGAGGATTTCTAATGGGCTGGAGTAGGGGAGAGGGTGTGATGGAAGTAATTAAATAAGGAGCGATGCTGCTCCCATGCCGCAATTCTTAAGCTATTTCCTCCTCCTCCTCCAAATTATTCTTTTGAGTGGATTAGGGGGCCAAAGCACAGCTCTATAACCCTACAAAGCAGACTTGGAAACAAACTGCAGCCCTACTAAACCATATGTTATTCCTTAAAATGGCAAAAGCAGAGCAGCCCTTAATAGCTCTAAAATGTTCGGGTAAACAAATCTGTCGCTGAATGAGACAAGGCTGTAAATCAAGTTTGCACAACTGCATGTGCTCTAAATAAAAGCATTTGAAGATTCATAACAATGACAGAAAATATATTGGGCAGTATGATCAATATTTCAATAAAGAAATGCTTTAACATGCAAAACAGGAAGAGTCTTAAGCATAATCAGAGCAAGAATCTCCAGGGTCTTTGAATGGAATCAGGCAAATTATAACTAAACACGAATAAAAACCCCAGCAGAAACTCAACACAAATGGAGAAAAATCAATTTATTAAAAATACAAAAACTAACGTAAATTCTAAAAAACTGTCCAACACAAAGGGCCATGAATTGACATTCACCAGTGCCTGTCATGACTTAAAAATTTCACATCTATGTATTTGCATCGGTGAAAAAGCTGAAATCTAGTCAGCCATAGTGGGTTCATGGTTGTAAACAAAGCACCAATGCTGCCACAGCCTTCCTGCCTGCCTGTATGCAATCATTAGTCTACATACGAGTCTGCCTCCCAGTGCCTCCTCGTCGGTGTAGACGGGAGGGAATCCCCTCTGGTAATGATGCCTTCAGACCCTGTCCTTCTGAGAGGAGTCATCCATCCATCAGTGAAGGGGTACGTTAGAGTACCCCCCCCCCACAGACTCCAGTCCTTAACCCCAACATCCACATCTACAACTACAATCAAGCTTTGACTTGATTTCAGGAATATGGTACCCATGAAAAGTGGTAAAGCCAGTGTGTTTGAGAGCACATCAAAGCAGAGCCAGTTACCAGTAATACATTGCAAAGAGCCGGTCAACACCATAATGACACAATTTCAGCTCTTTGCACCCCTCACAAGAGGACACATTGATCTAGTCATGCTGGCATTAGAACAGCGCAAGAACCGACTGTCAGATTTGTGTCTAGAGGATTTGCATAGCCTGCAGGAAGATGAGAGCTGTTAAAGAGTCTGTCAGACAGCCTGGCTGTCTCTTCAGAGCTTAGATAACAGTAAGGAAATGCAGGAGCCTCTATCAGTGTCCATCCTTAAGTCCACATATAGGAAACCTCTGATGACCCACATTAAAAAAATACCACAAGAAAACATTTGTCAGCTGCAAAATCAATTGTTGTGTGTTAACAGCTTTAAAAGCCAGGAGATCCACACATGAATGTATGCCTGTGTGTGTGGAGGGGTACTCTGCTGCTGAGACAAAGCCCCCTAACCCTGGTGCTCCTACCTCCTCCGGCCCCCCCATCGCGATGCAGGGGTATGATGCCCCATCCCCCGGGAGCGTGCTGTCCTCCTTCAGGATGTTGTTGCTCTTCTTTGTCTGCCTAACTGAGTGGCTGGCTGGTGGGCTGACTGAGTGAAGGAGTGAGCGTGTGCGAGTGCGTTTCTGTGCTGTATCCAAACCCCCAGCCCCTCTTGTCTACCCCCAACACACAGCGAGCTCGTCGTCCCAGCATCAACACCCCACTCCACCAACCAGGCCGCGGCCTGCCTCCTGATTATGTGGTATCCTAGCGACAGCCAACGGGGTGCCTATGGATTCCCCGTGCAAAGCAGCATGCTGATTGGACAGCAGGATCCTCTCTAATGAAGATGATGGTAATGATTTTACTCTGTCTCTCCCCTCCCCCTCTTCTGCTGACTGAATACTGATTTTTTTTTTTTAGGATACATAGACCCTCCAACATAAGGCAGATTGTAATTATCACCTAAATTATTTTTTGAACAACCACAAATCTAAGGTAATGAGGTATTTGATTAAAATGACAGCTCAGAGCCAGCATACTCTATATTTTGCCTAGTCTTGGTCTGAACAGCTGAAACCTGAAGGCTCCATTTCCATTTCAGTGCCTCAATTTCTAAAAATGCAGGTTTTAAGCTATTTATATAAAGAACCATTTCCACAAATAACCTTCAGCTTTGAGTCTCTGAGTGGGCCAATTTTGTATCATAACATTCAGCTACGGACAGGAGCAGTGACTTTTGGCCAGACTGAACATCTAACCCGTTATCTTACTAGCAGGCCAGTAATCAGCATCAATTTTTTGCGACATGACTTACACTGAGGTTAGAGAGTTTTAAAAAAAGAAAAAAAAGAAAGAAAAACAAAATCCACACTATACCGGCTAAAACTACACCAGCCAAATCACAGCAAGAAAGCGACTAACCACCTATTTATAGCATTTATGGAAATGAAATGCAAAAAATAGAAGTAGAAAATTGTGAACCCCTCATAAAAGTGAAATGGGATAGCTTTGCAGTTGAATTAAAACCCCTTTAATGACAACAGAATTCATTTATGTGGAATAGGGTAGATAAAACCAGAGGATAATAGCATACTTATGGTCTGCCCCACCACATTAACACGCCACCCAACTGTGTGGCTGTATGAAATGTAGCCATTTGAGCCGTTTGCTGGTGCAATGTGGTATTGATTGGGGCCAACCATGCGTGAACCTCATTGATTATTATCTTCTCATTAGCATATAGATTAGCTGACGGTGTAGCCAGACACGCAAGCCTCGAGTCTCACACTTGGCTAACAGAGCTGTGCGGCAGAGGAGGGGGTCCAAACAAGAGGGAAAGAACAGGGATGGGGTGGCTCAGTTTGACATGAGCTGCTTGATGATGGACCTTTAATGATCTAGGCACCATATAGGCCTTGCTGTTAGATTTGTACATCAAAAGACACCGCCAGCCAACCTACTAAAAAGTTGCTTGAAAATATAGCAACTCCATACTCATTACGATTCATCTGCAAAAGTCTGAAATGAAACAAAACGATGTAAGTGTCTAGAAGCTACTGAAAAACGAATTGTACAGAAACAGACCTAGTTGATTCAGCCCTTATGGGAATGAATATATTCTTTGGATACTTTTGTCTGTCTGTTTGTCTTCAGTTGTTTTTTGGTGACGAGTGCCTATTTATATCACACAGGGGGGATGTAGCATCGGCCTGCCAGACTCATCTATTTTTATGGACAGAGCATTCGAGGCGGTTGAATTTTTTTTTTTTTTTTTAGAAAATTAAGATACTTTAAGTGGCATAAGGGGTGTCCAGGCTAGTCCTCGAAGGAGACTGCATAATGCAATGTATCCAGTCATACTGTAGTACATCGATATATTGAAAAAAAGAAAAGGACAACAATGTACAAAGTTTCTATAACTGTAGGTTTGATGAGTTTTGTGCTGAAACAATTAACCCATTAATCGATCAGTAGATAGACAGAACATTAATCAACAACTACTTTGATAACTGAATAATCATTTATATCAAGCAAAAATGCACCAGATTCAAAAGATCAAGCACATTAAATGTGAGAATTTGCTTTTTTCCCCGTTTTATAATATTTAAATTAAATATTTTAGGGGTTTGTATTGTTGACCAGAAAAAAAAAAAAAATCAAGGAAATTGAAGACATTACTGTTTAACCTGAGAAATTGTGATGTGGATTTTGTTTTATGAAATTTTGTAGATTAAAAAATTCTTATTAAACATTATTATCATTAGATACAAAATTTATGTGCAAAAAGTTCATTTGTGCTCGAATCTTATTCCGAATTAGAGCTACAACTAAAAATTTTAGTCAAGATGATGTCAGAAATAAGTGAAATGTCTATTCCTGTTTCTCTGAGTCCCAGATAACATTTTCAAATGTCTTGTTTTTTCCAACAAATGGTCAAAACTTCAAAGATATTCAGTTTAATATGATAAAACCAGAGGAAATCTTCATATTTGAGATGCTGAAAACATCTCTTTTTTCTGGCCATTTTTGCATTAAAAAATTACTTTAACAATTAATTAATTACCAAAATTGTTGCAGATTATTCTTCTGTCAATTGACTAATTGATTAATTGTATAATTATTGCAGCGCTATTCCAAATATTATCTTCTTTTTTTTTTATTTATGCACTATGACATAACAAGAGATACTTAAGTTAATCAGGGACAGAAAGTACAGAAAGTACAGACATTAAAACAAAACAGCAATAAAGTTAATGACATCCACAAAGTTAGTTAGAATGAAGGTATAAGAGGTTACAAAAGTTGAATTAATAAAGAGCAAGATAGAAGTCCAAATGTTATCTTAACAGACAACACTATATGTCACTTGCTTTCACTTAATTTCTAATGGATGAGGGGGGCTTGCCTATGAATCTCTAATGTAAGTCAGTTTCCACATCCTGTGCTCTACAAAGAAGCACTTCCTTGGTGATGCTACGGGTCATCCCCTGAGGCTGATGATGGTCTATGGGTCTTGTCCAAACAGAGCGAACAGGGCAGTGCCTTTGTTAGTGTGTGTAAGACAGAGATACCCTCTGATCCCGAGGCAAGATTGGTCGGCTAGCAGTAATTGAGCCATCTGACTCAGATGGACCTCGACTTACACAGCTGAGTAGACCAGTACAAAGAGACTCTGGCTGCTTTCCAGGTTAAGTGTGCTGAGCCTGTGTTTGCCATTCCAGCACATGTAATGTCACGCTGTGAAGATACAAAACACTTTCACTTGACTCTCCCGAGAGGCCTGTGGTCTTTTTCTGTTCGGCTTCGTTTGGTAAGACCCTAGCCCCCTAGATGCAAATTGCTCCACAATGCTAAAAATTGCCTGGACAGTTAACAACTCTCAAAATAAACTAAATGGGAGAAGCAGACAGAGAAGCACACAGACATGCTGGGAGGGGCAGCAGAATGACAGAAAAAAATTAAAGATTCTCCTTCTGATCTATAAATACCACAGTTAAATAGTTCTGGCAAAGCTTGGAGATTAGTAGCACACTTCAATCCAGACTGTTCTATCAAAGCAGTCTCTGAGGCATCACTCTCAGGCGTCGATCGCAACAAGAGGAAAAAAAAAAAAATAGGTCATGTATGAGCTGAGATGAGCAGTAGCATAGAGAAATGTAGTGCTTCACAGCCACTATCAGAAACAAGCACTTTAATTTTGTATCAATGCCAGCAGCAGATCGGCTAGACATCAAAAGTTCAACCAATAAGCTTCTGGGTCAAAGTCAACTCAACTTTCAAGTAGCTTGGGTAGCTTAATTGTGATATAAGCAAACATAAATTTATCTACTACCTTACTATGGACTAGACGAATGACCATTATGAGGTTAAAATGAAGGCACTCTATTTCTTTTCCCCTGATGAAAAGTTTTTCTTTTCATTTGCAAAAATTATATTCAGATAACAAAAATACCACATCCTGATAGTGGTATCCCCATTGAAACTTTGTTCACTACTTAGCCCGTTAGAACACTTTAATGAAGGTGCAAAAGTCAACCCAATCATCTATAAGCCTCCTCTTATGTGTTGTCGTCTTTGGATTATCTCAATATCCAAAGCATTTGAAAAGATGTAAGCTTTCTCAAATATGAAATAATATTGACAATTTTTCCATATTAATAAGTGGATGGTCCTTCCAGGCTAAGCCAGGTTTTTAAATTTTAATATAATAACGCTGACTCTACTCTCCACGAGTAGACTCTGAGTGTATTACTGTACCACCGTATCTTACTCGTAACTGTGCTGCTGGGTGCAGATGCAGATGACTTAAATAACAAAAAAACAAATCACTGCTTTATTTGTACCTGTATGGAGATGAGCACTGTTTACTTCATCTTGAGAGCAGAAAATGTGACATTTGTTAAAGCAAAACATTTTCAAACACCTCTGTTCTTGCATTTTTGCAGTAGGTGGATCGAAAAGCTTCTACATATCATGCTGACCGTCAGCGGGTGACAAGTTTTTCATGCAGTAAAGTGCAATTCTGCTCCCCTCAATCATGACTTCACCCATTCAAACCTGAGTATTAACAGTCACATTTTAACAGAAATAGACTGTCTAAAAAGATGAACACACTTGTGCTTTTGTAATTGCAAAAAATGAACTGTCTACCTGTGAAATGAGTGCAACATAATCAAGCGTGATTTTCATATCAAACTTGACATTGACATCTTATCTTTAGTCAATAATGTCCTTATATCATGAATGCCTGCTGACAACCTGTCTGACTATAAATGGAAATGGAAGTACTGGCTGTTGCTGGAACTGAAACTGGCATCTTGAAAATACGGGAGCACAGCTGGTCTGCATCTTGCCAACAAAAGCATGTCCTGGTATGCTGATTTTGTACAAGAAAAAAACGATTAGCCCAACTACTTCTGCTGAGGGAATTCTTCAAGTGGCTCTCATGCTGATCATGATTAACTCTAATGGTAGTGCAAGAGGCAAGTGAATGTAAAGTGGGTATAGATGAGGAAACATTGGGGCCATCTCACATGTAAATGATCATATGTCTAAACATAATATTAAAATGATGTGTGGCTGTCATCTCTCATGAGATGAACAAAACAGCCTTTTCATAACACTCAGTTTCCCCCCCTAAATAGCACAGAACAATTAATCCGAATAGTAGTGAAGCTATGTGTCAGCTGTAAAAATAGATGTGCAAGTAATTGTCTCTGGCTGACTGATCTCAGGTTTAAAAGGAGTTTATCTATTCCATAATAACAAGTTGCCATGCCCTTAAGTAGATAACGTAACCAACCCCCTGAAATCAACTCCAGTAGCCTTCAGGAAAATCTATGAGCTCCTTCTATAAGCACGTTGACACTTTTTATTCTTGAAATCTGCAAATTAGTGGGCACGATGTGACCCTCTTAAGTGCACATAATATGAGGAGGTGGAGGAAAGAAGTATATTTCGTGCCTATGGTGGGTGCCAGAGCTGAAACAGTTAGTCAAGCAGTCAACTTGTTCAATATAAATATAAAATGACAACCGTTTTGACAATCGCTGACGTCATGACGTTATACCAGTCGTTTTCCAAGCCAAACTGCCAAACCTCTACTGTTTCCAGCCTCTCGAATGTAAGAATTTGCTGCTTTTCTGAGTTATATTATCATAAACTAAATATCTTTGGGTTTCAGACTATTGGTTGAACAAAACAAGCTATTTGAATATGTTGCCTTGCACTCAGGGAAATTATACTGGGCATTTTTATCTATTTTCTGGCCTTTTAAAAACAAAACATTTAACTATACACTGTGGCAAAACGCAGACACACTGAAGGGTAGGTTTGGTGTGACTGTAGTATGGCTGTAACTAACTAAATTATTTTTACCATCGCTTAATCTGCTACTTATTTTCTTGATTATTAATTTGGTCTTTTAAAGTGTCAGAAAATAGTGGGAAAAAAACATCCATTACATTTTCTCAGTCTTTTGCGACATCATCACAGATATTGTTTTGTCTTAGCAACAGTTTCAGTTCAGTCTCCTTATTTGTGCCAAAGGTCATGACCTATGCGAACAAAGTTTCTGAAGAAAGCACCTGGCTAACTTTAGCTAAAACTAGAAACGCTGAAGAAGAGACGTTATTTCTGGCCAGAACAGTTCATTTAAACCTTTTACTCACACGTTAATTTTCATTCACAGCTAATTTTCCCCATGATAGCTGGTACTGAATTCCATTACAACACTTGCTAATGTTGTTAGCCCTACATGGGTAGTTATTTGACACCATATTGATGTTTTTTTTTTTAACCAAATGAGGCTGTGCTTACTAAACTTTGCCGTTAAACTACCGTCAACGTTAGCAAGCAAGCTATAGGCAACTGCTACTGCTTGCTGCTGTTCTGGGGCCCGTAGATGTTAGCTTGTGCAAACGATTAACCTCACACGTTCCGACACACACGGTATGACCCCCGGTGCAAACCGTGACAACCCGTGCTAAGAAGTAAGTTAGACGTCACCTTACTGTTGTCGCAAGTCTCGTAGCCTCGCTCCTCTTTCTGGCCGCGCTCCCTCGCCTTTTTATACCAGATATTCTACACCTTTTCTGAGCGAAGGCTCGCTGAACACGACATACAAGAAGAGCAGGGGCGGGCCACACCAACTCTTTTCATTTGCGTTCCAAACTGGCAACGTGACTCGAACCCGGCCAATGAGCAGAGAGTATTGTGTTCGGCCCCGCCTCTTCCACTGTCAATCAACAGCGGCCCCCCCTCCCTTCCTCTTCCACTCCCCCACCTCCTGCTCATGCGTCTTCATCTCCATGGTAACACTTGCTAGCACTTTTCACCTCACCACATAAATCAGAGAGTTTTATTTACTAGTTGCTTTTCAGATTTAAAAATTGCCGATGAGCTTGTAAAATATGACACGTTGCAACAACACCGTAAAAAGAGAAAGAGTTGAGAAAACCCCTCTTAAATTTAAGGTTTGAGTTTATGCAACTTAGAATTTTTACTTTTGTTAACTTATTACAAGTTACGGTAAAATGTTGTTTCACATGATCACAGCTCAGAATTTTTTACTTTTGTTTATTTTCCTTAAGTTAAAGTAACTCAGATCAGTGTGCTGTACCCACTTGGAACTTTTTGGATTATAATAAATGAGATTATAGGCATGGAATTTTTTGTAATAATTTATTATGTCAAGCCTTATCTTTAACCTTAGTGCAATGCACGATATGAAGTATATGTGAATAACTGTGTTTCTAAATAACTTAAACTGATGAGTAACAATCCATCTGACATTTTGTCAACTGAACTCAGTCAAACTCACTCAAAGTGATAATTAAACCATTTTAACTTGAAACCATCAAACTAATCTAACTACACTTAATAATAAATAAAAGTTTATTTGATATAACTTATTATGAGATTTTATGATAAAAACGTGGAGTGAAAATCGTTTTCCTGCATTCCCCAAATAAAGAAGACACGTTAGCAGAAGTTATCAGGACTCCTTCACTTTCGCTGAAATAAGAGACTGGCTTCATTTGTTGGCACACTTTCCTTTTTTCACTTTAAATGCTGATAATTTAAGTGTCTGAGGCCTAACAAACTCGAATTGTTATTTATGCCAAAGAAAATAAGTTGCAGTGTTTCCAGTGAAGTCCTCCGATCTAAACATACGGGGCTGTTTTTTTCCCTACCCTCTGATACGACCCATCGGAGCGTTTCCGATTTAAAATCGGTTAAAATCCTTAAAAATCACTGTTGAAACTGGTTCATTGTGTTGGTAATGTTATGGGGAAGGTTTGGTTAGGTTTAAGGCAAGGGTCATGGTTTGGGTTCAAATAAATTCTTTGTTTAAGGTTAGAGGACCTCCGGTGTCATGGTTACAGTAATAAACAGGTGGTTAAGGTTACAGAACGATGGCGGTCATGGTCACAAGAAACAAACGTGACCTTCGGTTGGAAAGGCCAAAAGTAAAGCGGTCCCCTATGTCCATCCGCCCACCCTGACCTCCTCCGCGTGTGGACTATGTCGCCATCAAACATCAACTGACTGCGTTCTTTGCTCCTGTCGTTATTACTACAACTGCTAGAGGGCTCTGCCGCCTTAATGTAAACGTGTCGTTTTTGGGGCATTTGCTGAAAAGACTGATGCTGTCTAGCGCAACCGGCAGATGTCGCTCAAGAATAAAAAGTCATATGGCTCCTAATGAGCTCCTTGCCTCAGACATTGTTACAGGTCGAACCAGTGGTTTCCAACATTTCTGGCTGGTGACCTTTTACAAGAAAACAGTGGCTAGTCGGGGCTCCACATTTCAGGTGTCTATGAGTTTCCCCCCTAAACTCTTCCCATGGATTTAATTTCAATAAATGTTCAAATGATCCGATACTTCGACAAAAATCAAAGGTTAGAGAAAGGGAAAAAAAAAACTGAAAAGTGAATTGTGTATCAAAACAAATGCATGTTGTTTTCATTAGGACTGTTTTCATGTGTGTGTGACAAAATATTCTCAACTCAAAAGTTTATTTACTAGCTTTTCAGAGCTTTCAGCCACATCTCATGATCTTCATCATCAAAATGCAACGGGCTTAAGTGTCATCATGTAGCCAACTCATTTTTTAAAAGATGTAATTTTATGTTTTATTTATTATTTAAAATGTATTAATTTATTTCTATTTTATTTTTTATTTATCTCTTTTTTATATTTTAATTTTTTTTTTTTTTAACTTACTTTGGTTTTATTTCATTAGGAAAATGATAAAAAATGCCCCCTGTCAAAAACTGGATTCACTCTCGCCAGTAAAAAACCTTAATTTGGAAATTGGTCTGATGTCTATGAAGGAACTGTATAACAAACAGGTGGAGCTAAACACATTAATGATGATTCCGGTCCAGGTCGGTATGAGACATGCCAGTGAGTCAACATGAGCAAAATCATTAATAGTATTATAGTTACAACTGTGTTGTCCACTGTAAAAAAAAAAAATCTGTTCTAATTATTCTAGTTCTGCTAAATCATAAATACTAAGGTCTGATGTACATGGATGACCAAAAAAGAAAAAAGTAGGTGTCACCTATGTTTTTGACATTACATACATTACATTCATGCATGATATTTTTAAAATTTGTATCAAGAAAAATTAAACTCTTATGTTCAAATGCAGATGGGAAGCACTGGTTAATTGACAGCAAACAAAAAAACCCAAGGGTAACCCCACTATCAAATTCTTCTTTTTCTTATAAAGGCTTTCTGACGCTGTCAAAGATTAGTTTACACAGTAGTTCTGCAGTAAATCTGACCCATGTTTTTTAATTCTTACCATCTCATCAACACAAAAAAAAACAAAAAACAAAAACGAGGATTCTCTATATCGAACTCAATCTCTTGTGATATGTATACAAATCTCTTTCCCATCACATAAAAGGTATGGGTCTCTGTCGTTGTTTCAGCTGTATTTTTTGTATTTTTTTTTTTCAGTTCCTTGCACTAATCCATCGACTGTCAACCTTTTTTCAAACTGTGCAAGACACCGCTGCTCGAGCACTGGACGTGTAATGTGTATCCAGATGGAAATGACCAGGTATGGCAATAAAATGGACAGCAATGAATTGCTAATGATTCAGTATGTCGCTATTGTGTTGCTTGCAATATGAGGAGGGAGTGCATTCATCCGCCTCCAAATACTGAATAATTTATCAGAATATGACTTATTTGGTTGGCCCCCTCAGTTAATTATCTGCTCTCTCATAGCTCCCTTGATACCTCGCTGGCAGCACCAGCATGAACACAGTACCGTTCCAGTAACTTGGCTAATCCCCAAAGACACGTTAGGCGCTCGCAGCCGGGCAGAGTGTGTGATATTAATGTTGTAGTAGGGGTAACACTGAACTCAAACACCACCGTGCTGGGCCGGAACATACCTTCAAAGGGATACTTGTGCAATATCATGGACCAGATGTAATGGTGTGTAGATAATACATGAGGGTCTTAATGGAATATTTATGTGGGCTCCCGTTCAGCTTGGTTGATCCTCCGTTTCAACAAAGTCGGGGATGGGGTGTTTTGTGTCCCTGTGTTTCCACAACGTGGCTCACTGCTTTTAAAACTGAAACGGCATGAGATGTGACAGTGACGTTTTAGTACTCAAGGTGTATGCGCTCTCGCATTGCTTTTTTTCATGGTCAGTGCTGGAACAAAGCTTTCAAGCTCTTGCAAATTGTGACCATTTTACGGCTGGTGACGGAGGCTTTTTTTTTTTTTTTTTTTTGCCCAAATGTCTTATGCAGAAGAGCATAAAATATCCTCTAAGTGTTTCTTAAGCAGTGCTGCTTGTGTATAAATCTCTGAATGTCTTTACCAAATGCAGCCTCCCTGCCTCTTTGGTCATGTGGTTGCAGTCTGCTAACAATTTATCAATTCTTTAGTTAATCATTTTTTCATCTGCCTAATTTATCCATAACGTTTTCATCCTTTTGTTTTAAATGTCTTAGTTACATTTCTTAAGTAACACCTTTATATAAATCACTTTGGGAAGAGATTAGACCCACAAGAAGCTTGTGAAGGTAAATATTTGTTATTTTAGTCTGATTTTTATTTTTTTTATTTACTGAGGATCCAGGTAGATTTTGAAGAAATTATTTCTGAGTATACACAGCGGCACAGCCTCCCGCTGCTGAAAAATACAGGTACTGATACTGATATTTTGTGAGAAATTATAAGACTACAGAAAACGCTTCTCTGTCCAACAGAGCAAAGGTTAATGGGTGCTGAACCCTCGGTGAAAATTATTCAAATTGACAAGCCCTGATTGTCACTCAGAAGACATCTCGTGCTCTCAGGTAGCCATCATAAAGGGGCACTCCACCAATTTTACACATCAGGGTAGCGGCTTGAGGCTACATAAGCTGTTTCATCTTATACCGTCCATCATGAATCTGACAGTGTTATAGGAGGACAATGATAAACTGGTGGAGTGCTTCCTTAAATGATCCAGAAATAACAGCAGGTCTATGTTAATTCAGTGGTGTCTTTATTACAGCTGAGTGTGGCATCTTTCAAAAGGGCCTAGATGTAAAAACAGCTTACGGCCAAAGTAAGGAGTTGGAGCTTCACTGAGTTGCTTTAGCTTAAGGTAAGAAAAAAAAACAAACAAACAAAATGATCAGCCTTAAAAACCCATTATGAGCCAACCTTTCTCTGAGACGGATAATGACTTTGGTACATCATAAAAGGAAGAGGACCCTTTAATGGAACAGTAAACTGTCCGTGATTGAACAGAAATGATCACAACTGACGTACAGAAACCATGACAATCATGACACAGCATAGATTATTGCTGCAGGGAACGCTGCGTCTTTGAAAGGCTCTAATGACACCAAGGTAAGTAATATTTATTTCCCTTTGTTTCACTGATATAGTGAGCTAATATTCGTCTTACAATAAGTGCATATGCTCAATAAAAAGTATGTAAACTTACACAAAAGTCCAGGACTCGGTAAATGAGTGGATTTGTGGCAAAACCCTCTATAAAAGGTAAACATATATCCCATGTATTGTGTTGAAAAAAAACTGTGCACAGAAATTGTTATTTTCCTTTTCCTCCATTAATTAAAGTCAAACCTATTCATACAACAAAAGGGGAGATATGGTCTACTATTTGGTTGTAAAAGAAACTCGGTGTTTACGTTGTTGGTTTCATAATTGCAAATGTGATGTGTATGCCTGAGGACATGCGCTTTACAGCGATGAAGGGCTGGGCTTGCTTCGGATGGTTCACCGTTTAGTTCTAAGTCAGGGTGAACATAAGGTATCACTAATGTCTCGCAGTTTAGAGATGATCGGCACGCGGGGAAGAGGTTATTCTCACGTGGCTCCGCTGGAAATAGCCTCGGGTTAAGTCGGGTTTTTAAACTAACATGTAATCAGCATTAGATTCAGGACTAAAGTCAGTTTCAGAGTCTAATGGCTCCAAAGACGTTCTGTCGATATGTAAGTAACTTTGTATGACTATCAGGGGGCCTCTTGACCAAATACTTAAGTGGCCCACCGGCCTGAGACATACTGTATGATGTTTATCTGAGTTAACGATTTTTGATCATACACACTGCAAATGAAATGCAGTGTAAGAATTTGTCCCCGAAGTCTTTGGCAGTGTTGCTGCAGCGTGAATCATTCCCTGTCCTGATGTTTGACCTTATTTCCCCGCGTCTGGTCATGTCGCAACTTCGAATAAACACTTAAACAGAGAGGCTGTATCACAATATGATGCAACTCAGAGCTGAGCGAAGCACGCTGATTACCTATCATCATCTCTTGGTTTTCCAAAGTAATTGGTGCTGCACCTATCTAGGTTTAAAGCTGCACCATAGATTGGGTTACTCACAGAGGGACACGTGGAGGCATTTCAATGAGTCACGCAGCAAAAGCAAACATTGTGACAATGACGACGTCTGGTAAAGGGTAAAGTGTAAAGGGTGCGCTCTTTATTACTTTTATTCATCCAGAAAATGTCCTGCAGAATAACATTCTCCCAATCAGAGATCCCACTCTCCATGCCCGCATGCTCTCACATCCAATAAGTAGTACACATTTCCAGATTTCATAAATCAGATGTTAGTCTGTTATTTTGGGCATTGCTATGTCATTGCATTTGTCACCCACAAGAGGGTGCCGTCATGTCAGCAGTCTGCAAGGGACTTTTCCAGCTCAGGCTCACACTCATTTCGACAAATTTGTACAAGAAAAAAAAAAAAAAAAAATCACAACCAAAAACAAGACAGAGACTGAACTACGCTGAGACTGACCACTACTGACCAAGGCTGATTCCTAGATGAGCACTGTCTTACTGTCTTTGGAAAATGTATGCTTATGTTAGCATGACACACAAAATCCACTGATTGTTTGGTTTGTAAAACTGAGATTTAGTGTGTATCTATGCACATTTGAAAATAAACGTTCAACAAGTGGCTTGTGTTTAGCCTGGTCTGAGATCTGAAATGGCGTGTGAGAATTTTTTTTTTGTCAGCTGTCATCATTGGGGTTAGTGAAAGGCGTCTAAAATAGCATCCAGGTTAATTGTTCCCCCGAAACAATGAAAATTCCTGAAGTCAAAGGCTGCGCGCGCTTGCTTCCCCACCGGTCAGTTCTGTTGTGTTTGCTTTTGTAATTTTCTTCAAAGAGAGTCGAAACCACCACCTTGATGCCTGTTTGAACTGTTTTTCTGCATGAAAGAGCTTGGGAATGACGATAGAGTGGCCTTTAGCATCAAAGTTTGCTTATTAGTTCAGGAATTTCTCAGTTTTCTCCTCATTGTTGATTTGTCTCACTCAGTGTTTGTACAGCAGGGATGACTATTGTGAGGAAGGATATTTAGTCTGACTCAGGCCCCAGCAGACATCCCCTCCCTGCTGTATAAGACGGACTTCACATAAAAGGTTTGGGGATTAGAGACATCCTGTACGTTGACCTCTGCATCAGACATTTAATCACGGTGCACTTGCACTACTATTACCAATATTTACATGCGTTTACAAGCGGCGTTAAGCAACAAAACAAACTGACAAACTTATATGGGGCAATTAAAGGAGGATGACTTGCTGTACAATTCTCTAACTCGTGCTTTAGCCAAGAAATTACCGTTTTGCCTTGACCAGTTATTGTTCTTGAGATGTCACAATGAATTAAGACTCCTGTGTGGCATCCTGGAAAAGGTTAAGAAGGATTTCCTCCGCATTACGTCCTTTTGTGTTCACTCGTATCTGTGCTTGAGCAAGCCACGTACCTTGTTCGTTTATTTATTCTTTAATAAGAACACGTGCTTCTTTAAAGAGTCATCACCAGAAAACCTTAGCACCGGTAGCTGTATTACAGCAGCTTACAGCGCCTCCGCCTTGTCGGCAGGAACTGGACGGCCAAGTACACCGAACACACTCATTACTTCAATTCCCTCACACCCGATCAAAATAATAGGATTTTTGCCATCGACATTACAACACGCTGGGTAGTGTGCAGTGATGTGTGCGGAAGAACAAGGGTCCACTGTTTTGAAGGATGTTCCGCTGCCAGTGAATGGCCCATGCAACTGTTTGTGTGCTGCGGCTGCCCGTGCCTATGTTTTGCCTTTTGGCTCCACTTACTCTCATCATTTTCCTCCCAGTTGTCAGCAAATTATACTTACAATGAAGGTCATATCGGTTCTCAAAGACAGAATGACTAACACTGACAAAGAGACATGTTGACAAAAATATAAACATACATAGTATAATATGAATGTGGTTAGTGTTTTGATGTCTTTACTTCTATTGATGATTAGTGTTTGTCTATAATAAAAGTAGAAACCCAAGGTGTAATCAAAGTAATTCTTAACAGCTGCTTGCTGCTTCCCCATTTGTAAAATGCCAGTCATTCATTTGCATGCGCAATTTCACTCTTGTGATGCAAAATGGTATTTAACCTGTCACTCCTCCTTTTGTTTTGAATGGATGATTAAATGTTCACAGAAAACCCTCAAGTAATTATCTTGAAAAGGACCTGACAATAAGCTCACCGGCCCTGTGGAACCATCTTTAAATAAATGTGAAGGTTGTGCTATGTAAGTCTTGCCATGTATTATCTGTAGCAGGTAAAACAAGAATTTTTGAAACATTAATATTATAAAATACATAATAAAGATAACTAATATTATGAATATAATACAAAATGTTAATATTATTAGATCGAGTGTAAAATTAGGAACTATGAAGAAATTATTCAGGGTGTAAGAACTAGAAAAAATCAATGGCATGTCTATTAAAAACCTCTAAATATGTCAAAACTGCAGAGACATACATATCAACTTAAGAAAACAGTCTGAGATTTTTAATATGTAAATTTGATTATTGTAGACTTCATAATGTTAGGTGTTTTATTTGGTTAGGTGAGGGTTAATAGCTGGCTGCCACCTGTTCTTGCAAGCCATGAAAAATAACCCAAAGCGAAAGAGAAGCTAGCCGGTCATGCATGTTAGTTTACGTATGGCAGAGATAATGCTCAGGCTAGGGTAACCATTTTCTCGGTACGTAGGTTGGTGTTTCACACTGTGAAAGTTCTAAGAAGAGACTGAATGAGTGGGGGTGCTGGAAATGATGGCAATGGAAAGCATCGTGAATGTCAAAGCTGCACAGGCAAAAGTACCTGATGAAAAAACAAACAAAAAAACAACTTTTAAGAAACATTTTCAAACTCACAGATTTTACTGTAATGTGTCCATGTAATTATTTCATCCTTCACAATAGTAGGTGTATTAGTTGATTGTATGAGTGGTACCATTTTTCACTGTTTCTACAGTTGCCACTGAACTCTGAGGTAAGTGGGACAAAAATACAGGAAACAAAAATAGCTTATTTTAGGGTTGTCATGCGTTTTGGTTTTCATAAACCAAAAGTGGCAACATCTGTGTGTCGCTGTGTTGCTTAAACGTGACCAATAATATTACGTAATGTTGGGAACTGACTGATTGATTATTATCATCAGAAAAAAAAACATTTTCTCTCTCTTCTGTGTTTGTGTCTGAATGTTGGAGGTTAAATGAGGTGAACTAACAGGAAGTGCGTGGGAGGGACATGTTAGCAGCCCTGCACTGCCAGACATGATGCTGTGGTTTGAACAGCTATGCCGGTAACTTCTGTTAGTGGTATGTTAAGCTTGATCACTTTCACTTTAAAAAACCTGATTGGGTCTGTTTACAGTAAGGTTTATTATGGCATCCGCTGCAGGGTACTGAGTCTGTGCAGCATGCCGGCCTGCACGCACACATTTTCTATTTCCAGTCTGTCAGTGTGAGAGAGTGTTGAGGGTTTAAACCACAGGGGCTTGTGATCCGTGAAGCAGCAGAACGTGAAAAAAAGTTTTAAAGTGTTTAGTAGTCTGGAAACCATCAGTGACTCGGATAGAGAGAATGAGGGAGTGAATACTAGAGCTGGTGCACGTCCACCATGAATGCTTGAGAGAAGTAGACTTACATAGAAAGTGAAAAGTCTGACTCAACTTCGGGATTCTAAGTAAATAGGGTCATCACTGTTATGCAACACATTTATTTCGAACCACAAGAAATACTGTCTCCTAAATCCCACTGAATCAAACTGAACTGAATCAAAATTATCTCAGTTAAACTAAACTTAACCTGGTCGGTTGAATTATACCAAGTACCTGTAAATGCACAGTGAACTGGAAGATAGCTGCACAATGGGCAGGGCCACACAATGAACCCAACTCAACACGCATGGGTCACCCCGGCATTATGTTTAGTTTTAACCTTAGGGCGTTGTGCCACAAGTGATGCTCCTCCTTTGCGATCCAGCTTGATTAGATAGATTTGACTTGATGACATGAACTGAACTGAATTTAAAGGGGGTATACGTAAGTTTTCTCAGCCAATGAATGTGTGAATTCTTGCGAGGAGTGGGTGATGGTGGCGGTGGTGATAATGGCCGCTCGGAAAGAGCTTCAGCTATCATTGCATTTACAAGACAAGAGGTTAGAATACGCCCTCTGGGCAGCACTACATCTTCATCCTCTCATGTTGGACTGAGACGGAGAGACTGGACGCTCCAGTGAGTCACAATCGCAAAGCGGTAGTACGAGATGGGCCGGGCCGGGGATAGCATGCTAACTTGAGTAGAAGAAAAGAATTGGTAAAAAACCAGAAGCAAAACAACAGTTAAAAATGGTGTTGCATTCCACCCCTGGAGACAGCTTTTCGCGAGTACAGGAATGAAGTTTGATGCCGAATTTCCAACGTTTCTTCTAGACTGAAAAGTGAATAGCTGTTAATGCTAATGTTGTAGCATTAGCAAAAACTTACATGTAGCACCTTTAAAGAAAGAGATAGAAAAAATGGGAGGACGTGGGTGAGACAGAAGTTAGTGGCAAGACTGAACTTTAGTTGATTGCTGTTGAAACTATACAAATACAACTGTCCAAGTGGAAAAAAAACTTAAGTGTAGAAATGCTTACATAAATTACTGGTGGTTGCCTTTTACGTTTTATTATGGTGACAAAGACTGGATAACTCTGTCTACACCACCTTTGTCAAACCTGAATGTCCCAGCGTGAATGAATTCAGCCACTATAAAAATAAAAGAGAAAGAGAGAAAAGGAAATGGAAGAGTGGCTAAAGAATTAAGAAACGCAAGTAGAGACAACAGGAACAGAAAATATAGGAGAGATAAAAGAAAGAACAGTAAAGACAGAGACATGCAGGCAGAAATGTAGAGTGAGAGAGAGCCACAGTCTGTGGCGAGTTAGAGTCACATGCCAGTGACAGAAGCTGAACCAGTTTAATCCTGAATGTGCTGGCTGCTGCACCGGTCCTTTCCTTTCCTGTAATGTTTTTAATAATTCACCATCACCCCAAAAACAGCGGCCAGATCTTTGGAGATTTTTCCACCTACTTTCAAGAGCTCTAAGTTCATTGTCAGTGACCTACTTGTCATCAGAAAGAATTGTTCGATTGAATCAGAATGTTTTCAGACAAGAATAAATTTGATATGCAGGGGAAACCGATGGTGGGAAATGCTTCCTCAGAAGTTGATATATGAACGAAAAGAGCTCCCATTCTGTCTGTCTTGAAGATCGGTATGAGAGGTTCTGTAGTCTGAATTTAGATTAATCGGTGATGGGAGATGGTCGATAACTTCACTGACCTGCCCGCACCCAACTCTGCCAGTTTACAACCTTTCTGCGAGCTGTTCATGGTGGTACTGTCTCAAAGGGGGACAACAGATAATTATATCAGGTTTACAGAAAGACATAATCCACAGCAAATATATCTTCTGAGTATCAAATACTTGCCCTCTTGGAAAGTAGCTGTGAAAAGTGTGCAGCTTGCGCCATTTTGGAAGGTGGCAGCTTAGTCAGTGTATGAAAACCTCCACAGAAAATTCTTAAACCGGTTTACAACAGAGAGTTTTGGTCATAAGATCACCTACTTTTTTTTCTCCTAAATAACTTTGGGTAACCTGGAGGTATTGTTTAAAACCTTTATGATCATCTGGCCGCTCATTTTCACGTCGCTGATAAATCAATAAATACACCACTTCCAACGCAGCCTTAGTGCAAGCACAATAAATAAGTTGTGCTACGTTATGGGAAAACAGAGTGTTTGGAACCCACTGAACGTGACGCAGATTATGCTACAGGGATGGTTTCTAAGAACATTTTCATTCACTTTGACACGTTATGGGGAAGACGTTGGAATCAACTGTAGCTGCTCAACCGTGTGAAATTTGAATAACAAAACAGAAGTAAAACCCAAGACACAGTGACAGCACTCAAGCAAGTTAAGGCTAGCTGGAGTGCTGGCAGTAGCTGCTAGCCTTTGCTATACCTAATTAAAAAGCTCTTTTTTTGGTTGTTTTTTTTTCTACCTGTTTCCTGCAATTGAAAAAAATCTATTTTGATGCTCCAATTTCATTGTAATTTATTTTGTTATATCATAAAATAAGACAGCAGCTAAATGTAACAATAGTGGAGAAAAAAGAAACAACGGATCGTCCTGTTAAAAGCTAAAGCTAACTTGCAAAGCTTAGATGCCCTCTACATCTTCCAAAGATTGTCCAAACATAGAGTAATCATCCTAAAAGGCATAAAGTTAAGGTTTTACAACATACATTTTATGCACATTGGCTTTATAATTGTGGAAAAAGTAAAATAAATATCCCACCTTGTAGCCCCAAGATGTCAGTTAGCTAATTTTCATTGTTGCAGTCTCTAATCCCTTTTAATACAATACTGGTAAGTCATTGACATGATGGATTTTAGTGGTTGAAGTTAACATTTCTCCTCCTTTCGTGGGGCCTGTAAGAAGTGTTTATGCATTGCAATAACACTAGTAGCTTGCTAAGACCCTGAGATTTGCTTTAAGTGTATAAGAGAAGTAGGACTCCTCTGGGGACAGTGGTATTAGGCTGAATGTATGACCAAGCAAAACTTCCACTTCTAAATTCTACATAGTTGTCCTTTTTTGTTTTCACCTACAAATTAAATTGACCTGTTGCTCTTGCATTGGTGGTAAATTAATCTCGAGTATCCTCACACTTGTGGGTCCTGTGACAGCAGAGTTGTACAGTAAAATGTTTACCTGAACAGGAGACAGTTTCAAAAGGTAGACACTAGCCTGCCTGCATGTCCTCTGTTTTGGCTTAATTCCCCTCTTACCTCATTTGGCTCGGTCTTCAGACCTCAGAGATGCTCCAGTGAATTTCAGCAAACACCGCAGCACCACGCTGATGCTATGTGACACTCTGTTTTTCTATTTTGCACGGTTTGGGGGGCGGCTGCAGGAGTGACATTTTTCTAATTGGACGTAATGATGAAGCGAGATGGACGTGGGTACCCTGCTTGAGATTATAACGTGCTCACTGCTCGCTCTTTTGATGCAGGACAATGGACAAGTTTTAACTCTTTATTGATGCTTTACTCCTGCCAGTAGCACTGGTTTGGGAGAAAGAATCTTGATATTGACCTAATGTCACAATATTGAGCTGCATTATCTTGCAGGATTATTGTTACCTAATACACGTGAATAAGGTAATAAACATATTAACCTCTCTTCCGCTCCTCATTTGACCTTCATCTGAGCTGGCCTTGTGTTTTCCAGGCACTGCTTTCCACCTTAGTCCCTTCTTGCTAATTGAGGGGAATTTATGCTTATTCGACTGCTCTACTGCTGAACTAACTGGTCTGAAAAACTCTTCTCTAACTTCTATATGAAAAGAGTACCTCGCATGCAGATTTTCTGCATCGAGGTACTATTTGGTTAAAAAAGAGATATTTCAGATACTCCCTTTTTCATTGAACCAGAGTATGTTTAAGTGTGTGTAATGGTGCCGACGTAAACATCGGCATTGAAGTGAAACTTGTGGGTAGTCTACGGAAAGCCTTTCTTGTACATATACTTAGGAAATAACTCCATCAGAGTTTCTGTAACCACTCTTAGCTCACCAAATGGATGTACAGAACCTTAAATGCATTAACCAATAACTCTGGGTAACAGACAAAGTCAAACAATGGCACAAGGGTCATGGGAAAGTTTACCACTGAATATTTACATTAAAGTCTAATATTTCATACTGCCCTCCTTTGTTTCCGGCTGTTTAATTACTGTGGGATTAGACACTTTTAGCTCTCCCCAGCTCCCTCTCCCCTCCACGCACCTCACGGGTGTCTTAATCGGGACGGACTTAGGAGGCCCGTGGCACCAGGGGTGCAGCCTCTGTGGGCCCAGCAAAGAAAGGAAAGGAGTGTGTCAGCGATTTAGCTGGCAGCCACAGCCTTGTTTGGCCTCCTGCCCGCTGCCTGGTCAACTGCGTTACTGCAGGGGCACTGGGCCGAGTTACAGGGCCAGTTACAGTGAATCAAGACCCTGTTGGACCTAGGTGAGTTTGCAAAGATAGATGAGGCGAGATAGAGAGAATTACAATGGGCATTTAGTCCCTCTGCTGGAATTCTGTCTGCTTTTGAAGCAGCCGGTTCATTCTGGTTGGTTTTTGGGTGGTTCTCAGTGGCAACAGTCATGGCAACAGCCATTTATTTTTTCTTCTAATGGTCGGGTTGGCACTGTGCTGTCACAGAGCACTGATGAGTCTTCAACAACACATCTGCTCATGAGTAATACATGATGCACCCTCTTGTTAACCAAACTGACAAATGTTTAGATTACATTTTACATGAAATGAATATCTGTCTGCATTTCTGCTCCACATACAAGTAAAAGAGGATTGATTTGATTTTTTTCTTTATACAATCTTATTCACAAACATAGATATAGACTACCTGAGGAGTTTACTTACACCACTTACAGTGCGTTTTTTTTAGAATTTAAATACATATATCATATATTGGTTTTTACATTTTTAACGGCACACTGATGGCTGGCATTAATCAATATTACTTCATTCTTCTGATTATTTTAGTTGTTTTTGTTGAGTCATGATTATCATGTGCGTATTTATCTATTTTACTGTCAATGCTATATGTTAAAATGATAAAAAAGAAAGCAGCAGCACAAGTCACAAATGAAATTCATATTATTTGATACAGGATGTATCAATGTCAAGGATAAATGTTGCTTCTCACTACCTGAATGTACTTCAAGCGATCAGTCGCTTTGCATGTAGCCAACACTTTGACCTGATATCACAACCTTTTCTGGGTGGTGATATTCACCTTTAGCACGAATGGAATTAAAGAAGTATTCCGGAGGACTGATATATGAGCACAAAATAGAAGAACGATATGATTGAAAAAGTGGCCTAGTTTAAGAGCCACACAACGATGTGGTTTTTGACTTTTTGGTCAAACCTGATCTTTTGTTAGCTACTGTGCTTTATCTTTCAGTTTCACAACCTCTCAGACAATGGCTGGAGTGAAATGAATGAGATTGAGAAAGCCTCAGAGACCATAGTTACCATGCCAACTCTCTTAACAGCCACCACCAACTTTAGCATACTGCACCTCTCTGTTGTCTGTTGCCTTGGTGAATGTTGGTGTTACTTATTTGTCCTGAGTTGATGCCTGAATGTTAATTTCATCACACCTATGGTGCGTCACCTAAGTTGCATCTCACAAAACCTGTTATTTGAGATATTTGTGTCTCTGGGCAAATGATCTGACATTTACATGTAGGTATTTAAGGACACTGGATGATTTCTTTATACTTAAAAAAAAATAATAAATCTCGAATGACAAACAAATACATATTTATAAACAGTTCTGCTCTATTTCCAGATCTGCTGTTCTGAGTCTTTATAATATTGTCTGAAGTCAAAAGACTTGCTAAATAAACAAAAATGTTGGCCAGTAATCTGGACCACTGCCATGTAGTTCAGAGATCTGAACTGTCCTCCATGAGTTTATGAAATGTTCACCACTGATGTCTTCTAAAATGAAATGTGAAACTTGCATCTTGTTCATGGTCCTAAAGTCAAATTTATTGTGGGAAGTTTTACTTTGCTGTGTAAATACACCAATATGTTATTGTCAGGAATAGTTTTAAGGCCTTCTGAGAATACAAATCTTGTGGATGACGAGACAGATGAAGTAAACTGGTCTAAAGTATTGCAGGAATTATTTATTTCAGGAAGTATTTATCAGGGAATAATAATTTAGATGATTATTTAGAAATACTTTATTGTATACAATAGGGAATAGATGGATTAGAGTGATATGGTGATAATAATTCATTTAGACAAAAAAAAGCTCAATTTTATTGCTCTACATTGGGTAATGTAATTCTTGAACTGCATTCTGACTGATGATTAACACAAAAACCCCCAAAACAAAACAAACAAAAAAATGTATGTCACATACAGTATCCAGTTTTATTTGTAAAAAAAAAAATGTGGTAATATATATTTATTTTTTTTTAATGTAAAATGCTACACAAAGGACAAAAATACAATGACATATAATGGCGACACGATGTTAACCATCTGTCCGTAGACTTACAATATCTGGTAGGAATGATGAAAAAAGATTAGTAAGACTCAAGAGGCCCCAGAGCAGAATTTTCTTAGAAATCTATATCAAAATCAAGAAATTCCCATTTCGGGACAATGGTGATGGCATTTGACGCCCTTTCGATGGCTTTCCTTCAGAGTTGTGAGCTGAATTTGAGTCATCTGTGCCGGGCAAAATCAGTTAATATGCTCACACTGAACTTCTTCTTTCACAGAATAATTAAATAAGGACATCATGAAAAGGACAATGTGAATTTGACAGCTCCTTCAACAACACTGTGTAGCGCCAGCTGCTGTAGCTGTTGTTCTACTTCGTTATTGTAATAGCTGAAGGTACAGCAAAGACTTTAATGCTTCAGCATCTCAAAAGTATGAGGGAAAAAAGTCACAACAAAAAAACAATAAACAACCACCTCTGGTTTTATATGAATACTTTTTCCGTTTTAAATACAGATACAGACCATGTCTGTAAACATCCCTATTGTATGTATCATGTGACAGTGAATCTATACAACTACTTCAAATTTGAACAGTACTCTTTGGCTGTGTAATCATCTTGTGATCTGCTGCAGGGACAAAAGTCAGTGGAAAGGGACGTGGACTGACTTTCTGAATGACACAGCAGGTTTTCTTGCGCTAAAGTAAAAAGACATTACATAAGTCTTTACAAACAAATGACTTCCTGGCCCCTTTACTGTAGAGTTGTCAGCGTAGATTCCTTCTTCTCTAGTATCTAGTATGGACCATTAACCACCATCAGGCAATGTAGAGACATCTCATACACAGTCCCTCAAAAACCAATGTATGAGGACAAAGACTGTCTCTGTGTTAGTGCATAAGAGCTTATCAGACTTGGAATAAACAAATACAGAAACAATGGCCAAGTGTTCCCACGTGTATCTGTTCGTTAGTCCAACCTGCAATTATGACTAAGCGGAATTACAGCAACCGATATCCAGGAATATATCCAGAACTGAGTCCTCGAATGGAGTCTTTCTGTCACGTCAAATACCAGGATGCTTTATGGAAACAGTGCACTGAAAACAAAATACAGTTATTTTTATTCACCTGCATGTGAGTACGCCACAATTCAGCATTCGTGGCCAGTCCAACCAAAAAGTGGCCCAAGTGAAATTCATTTGCGAGTCCTCATGAAACAGGTGGCGCTGGAGGCCTGGTGATGTAGTGACTATTGCTGGTTGTGCAGTGGCTTGTTCACGTCGACGCAAAATGAAGAAGAGTGTTCTATTTGTGTTGCTTCTCACTTGGCAGAGTAGGTTTGGGGTTACAGAAGATTTGAGGGTGAGTCACTGCTGATTCAGTTCAATTCAATTTCATTTATATAGCGCCAAATCATAACAGAGGTTATCTCAGGGCACTTTCATGTAGAGCGGGTCTAGACCGTACTCTTTATAGGTATAATAAGTAATATGAAAGCTTTTTCCATTTTGAACTTTCGAGACACTTTGCAGATGCTCAGAGGCAGGAGTTGACGCACCACAGTATGCCAAAGTTTGACACTAGACTTCGCCTCCACGAGGAAATCCCCTGATCACAGCGATTCCTATGAAATGAACTCATTTCTGTCAAAAATTTTGATGTCATAAATGCTGAACCCTGAAACCTTATACCTTTTTCAAAGGAGATCACCCTTTCAACTGCAAGGTCATGTGACAGCAGTGTAATTCTGACAAAAAAATTTTAAAAAAATCATATTAATTGTAATGTACAACCTGGCTCACGTATGTTTCAAGCTCCTTTTCATATTGCATTGAAATGAATATCCTTTGAAAAGTATTTGGCAGTAATGTGACTTGTACAACTAAAACACAGACAAGCAACACTTAACGATTTAAAGTGGACTATGTTTTGATTGCGAGCCTCTAAATAAAAAATAACACGCGACTAACTTCGGGAAAAAAATGAATTATTTGTCAGTTTTTGGCACATATGTAACTGTAATTCATATCACACAAATAAAGCACATAAAACCACAGTACTTAAGAGGAAAAGCTTCTCACTGATAGTCTGGTTCCATGTGTTTGCAGTTATACTGTGTAGGAATGAATGTTGTTTTTCCTGAAAAATGCTACACAAGTCATTGTGAAGAGAAGAAATTCTGATGAGATAATATAACATAATAATAATAATAATAATAATAATAATAATATGTTATTTACAGGGCACTACTTCCTGAAACCATCCTAGTTTTGGTAATAAAAGGTTAACACATCTGTCCAAGAATGCAGGACTTATCATAACCGATAGGAATAATGTTGTGAACCATGAAAGACTCGGGTTGGTACTCTTCAGCTGGGCTAGTGCCTCTTCCTTGGTAAAACACCCATTTAGATCAAATGGATGGAATTCGATGCCCTTCTATACTGGATAAAGCCAGCTGACAACCCCACTGAATTAACTTTCTCCTCTGAAGAATATGTAAACATGGACATCATTAAAATGATCATTGGAATCTGACTGCTCCATGTATTAGAAATGGCTCTGTTCAAAACACCAGGCAATCATCTGACTGTGCAGTGACCACAGAGCAGTAACTTGCCGTTTGTTTTTAACAAAAGCAAGGAGCAGTAACGCTGCCAAAGAACAGCTTTAGCTCTCTTACGTCATAAACCATGGCTTTGGCACAAGTCATAAAAATGTCTTCGTAGGGGTGCATGTTTGCGCTCTAACTAGTCCCTTCTAATGTTATCTCAGTTACAGATGTGCTAAACCGCTTCCCAAGACCAGTTTTAATGAAAACAGTGGCTGTATGAAAATTATGATGGCTGTTTATATACAGAATGATCTGCCGGTGTGCCACAAAGATGTAGTTTCTCAATAAAAACTGCAATATTTTCAAAAATTCATTTTCATATAGAGTAACAACTCATAATGAAAATGTTCCCAATGTGAATGTTCTGGCTGCCAGCCAGAATTTGGGTGGACATGAGCTTACATTGGTTTCCTCGGTGTCTGAATTCCACCTCAGTTATGTAACATATTTACTGTTGATCCTGCAAGTTGGATAATACCAACATGAAAACAAACAGGCAAAGCAGACTTAAAAAAATCTACAGCCCTCCCTCCTTCTCTCCACAAACAGCGGCAGAATAACCCTGTTGGCACTTTGTCCCTGTGTTGAAAGACTCGTCAATTTAGAAAAGTAAAATTTGTTTTAACTTAAGCTTCGAGGTGGCCAGGTTCCTGGAAGAGAGCCACAGAATTAAGCAGTTCACAGGGATTCAGATTTGCATGCCACAGCTTTGGAAGGTCACAACAGAGGTTCAATTGTATGGCACTTCTGATAAGAGTAGAGGATTAAATCAAAGAGAAATTTTTTTTTTTTGGAGAACTCATTTCTCATTATTTGTATTGTAAATGCTGTTGAAGCATAGAAACATTGTCAGCTGAGGCCAGCGGCAGAGGTCAGCGGGTAAGAGGTTATCAGTGATCATAAGTGCAGCAGCCTGTCAAAAGTAATAAGACACACTTCAACTTCCACAACTTATTGTTGCCTAAATGTGTGTTGCAACACTTGACGTTTTATAGTGTTCCGAAGAAAAAAAAGTACAACAATAGCACAGATTATGAGTCTTTTTATGATTTGGATTTTATTTGTGGCTGAGGCTATTTTTACAGCATTTTGCTGAGGCTTTTCCATTGTGTTTGTTAATGATGACATTGCATATTGGTTGGCTGGTTAAATGTCTTTGAAAAGACATTTAAGGTCTTTGAAAAACACTGGACGATAAGGATAGAAAAAAAAAGCAGAACTTCAAACAGAAGGTGGCCTCCATTTTCATTTTAAAACACCTGTGAAACATTCCTTGTACAGAAATGTCAGACAACAACCTTCCTAAACGCAACTCAGAGATTTTCTCTCCTGTTGCCCCTGGCTGTAACTTCATTATTACCTTCTTAACCACAGCGGCACGGCGCCGTCTGTTTGTTCACCACTTTCTTCCAGGCTGAAATATCTCAGAAACCACTGGATGGATTGTCATGACATTTTGGACAGACACTCGTGGTCCCCAGAGGATGAAATCTACTGACTTTGGTGATCCCCTGACTTTTCCGCTGGCACCATCATGACCCTGACCTGACCATGAACCACAACATCTCGAGTTCGCTGGGGACCTGTACTGCATGTCATTACCCATCTCTCTCTCTTTTTCCCTTAAATATATGTTTTGGGTATTTTAGGCTATTATTAGAGAATGTATCGTAATGAGAGATGACAGGAAAAAAGTGGAGAAAGACAACATGCACAAAGGCCCCTGGACACTGTAGAAACAGGGATATGGAAGTTTGTGGTTGGTGCCTAACCCCCTAGCCCCCCAAGAACGCCCCACTTCCT
This sequence comes from Xiphias gladius, assembly GCF_016859285.1. Lineage (NCBI taxonomy): Eukaryota > Metazoa > Chordata > Actinopteri > Istiophoriformes > Xiphiidae > Xiphias > Xiphias gladius. The sequence goes on along the minus strand of NC_053420.1, from coordinate 8,505,454 downwards.
GTCATTTCTCTACTGTTGGCAAGGTAATAAAGAAATAAAATGACCACAAAAGTCAGTTTTTTTCTCCCAAGTCTTTTGTTTGTGACGAAATACCTGCAAGACTAATGACATACCCATCAACTCCAAATATTAGCAAACTAACATGCTAAGCTAAGATGGTGAATATGGTCAATATTACAGCTGGTAATCATCTGCAGGTTGGCGGCATCATTGTGAGCATTACAGCCTGCTAACACTAGCATGTAGCAACTGTGTTAGCAGCCTCACAGGGCCACTAGCATGACTGTAGACCAGCCATATAGACCAGCTTTGTCGTTGACTGATTGAGCAAGTGAGTGATGAAGTTACACTACTGGTCAGCAAACAGTTTCTGTTGTCTAATCAGCGGGGAGTTTGCAACTTAGCGCCTTTGTTGCTAGATTTGCTGACTTTTCAGGCCCCTTTAGTGTCTTTTCTTCACAAAAGCACCCAGCGATAAATCTAGCGACTTTTTGGACAAACCTTATCCGCATTCCGTAGAAGACAGTCGCCAGTATTGTCCTGTGAGCACGAGGTTGGACTTTCCCTCTGGAGGCACGCCTCTCTATGTGTCTCATTCAATTGAATGCACAGCAGCTGACAGAGGCAGGAATGAGCTTCTAACTTTCTCTCTGAGTGATCCTTTACAAGCAAACAAAGCTGAAATCACAGCACGGCCGTTGTCTTTAACTTATGTGTACTGTGATTTTCTCAGGTGACGTCGCAGTTATAAAATCCGGATTTTAGCAGTGCATGGCAGCAACTTGGAAGTGACTGCTGGTTAACATGTAGTCATAATGGGCCGCGTTTCAGTCACTATTTCATACCTGTTCCGTTGTCTGACAACGGAAACAGAAAAACATGTAAATGGGAACAGCTTTATTGGGAATTTGGCTGTATTAAATGACTGTATATGTGAGCACAGACAGTAGGAGAGAAGCAAACAGGTAAAGGGCCATCCAGCCACATACTAGGTTTTGACCTAGTCATGTTTCGGTATAACTTATAACCATTATCCCGCAACAGAGGCTACAGTAGAATGTAATGTGCAAGGTACATTCAGCAGAAAGTCCTAAATTCCAGTTTATATATGCATGTATGTATATTCCTGTTGACTGTAGATATAATCTGTTGTGTTGCCTAACAGGTATGTGGCAACACATTGGATAGGTTTACTTTTTTAAGAGTGACAGATAATAGATGTTTCAATGGGAATGTGTGAGTGTGTACACACATACAGTACAGGTTATCGGTCACTACTGATAGGCATGGCACAGCAGAGATTAGCCAGAGAGATGTCCCAATTTTAGACGTGTTGGCATTGTCCTGCAGCAGCTCTGGTTTCTCTCTGGCTCAGAGGAGGTAGAATGAGCTGACATGTGAATGAGTATTGCTTGTTAAATAAAAAGAGATTTTGGAGTCAGGCACATTTGATTCACATGACAAGACATGACAATTTTTGTGACAGGCAGAAACAGGTATGTATAAAAATACAGTGTCTGTAAACTGTGAAGTGTCTAGTTCTGCAATGAATTGAGAGAAACCGACATTGACTTCATTCTCTGCAGAACACGAGTGTCTGTACAAAAATTTAATTGTGATCCATCCTGAAGTTGTTGAGATATTTCAGTCTGGACCAAAGTGGTGGACCAACCGACAGGCAGACGTTGCTATCCCTAGCCCTGCCAGTAGCATGGCTTAAAAACTTGTCCAAATTACTGTGGTACATTCCCTTTGTCCCAGAGTACATTTCTTTGGATTGGCTGTATCCATGGTTTTGTAAGCAACGCCCCACCAGAGCAATGGTTACCCTGTAGAGCCCCATTCAGAGTGTGGCCATCTCTCACTATTTTAACAGCAGCAGTAGCAGGCCGAGCTTGGCATTGGATCCCGTCCGCCAATTAGATTCCAAATGCTTAAAAAGACAAATGACAGGTCAGCCTATGGCCTTGGCCTACCAGACATGTTAGCGATGAGCCAAGGGAGAAACTTTCACCGAAGAGGCCAAGTCCACAACTCTTCACTGGTGACACACAACAAGGTTCAGCGGACGGTCACTGCTCGATTCCTAGGCTTCTGTGTTCATTATAGTCTCAATAATCGAAGTTCCACATGTGTGACAACATAATTAAATCATAAGAAGACACAAGATAACATGTAATTCTGTAGGGTTTAAATGTGGTTTGAACAAGAACATTTATTAATGGTTTAAATATTCATTTATCGAAAACAATTTGCCCATGCTTAAAGATGAAATAAAATGAATAAAATGAAGTCCCTAGCAGGCCTGTATAATATTTCTTGACTCACTAGACTTGACGACTGGTTGTCGTAATGTATGAAGTCTCAGACTTTATTGCTGGGGCAAATCTGACATCTCGGGGTCTAATCTCACGTGTTCTGTAAACACCAGTGACAGAAACAACAGGCACCAGTGATGTACTGTTGTGACCCCATGATGAAAGAAGGCCTTTGATGCATTTGTGTTTTTCAGGACCACAACCCAGGCTGTAGAGAGCAGGAAACAAATTTGTTTTTTGAAAGAAGCCCAGGCTCTTGGGAGTGTCCGTATTGCGTCTGCATGTTCAGTTTACGGAAGATCTCCAGCACAGATGCAAAATGTACTGAACAGGTGGATGCCGTAACATGCATCCTGTTGTCGCATTTCCGCTCACAGACTGAATACCTTATCTCTGTTCATTATTAATACCAGGTTTCAATTATGTGATCAAATAAGGTCATTTTCAGAATTAATATCATTAGCATGCAAAGATAAAATTAGATCAGATTAGTTACTGTAACTTTACAGCAATAGTTTGACATTTTAGGAATATGTGCTTATTCGTTTTCTTGCCGAGGGTTGGATGAGAAGGTTGATACCACTCTAATGTTTGAACGGTAAATATGAAGCTGGTTGGCGTAGCTTAGCACAAAGA